>NC_073383.1:28625965-28673465 GCF_028641065.1 Leucoraja erinaceus | reverse complement strand
GGGTCCTGATCCAAAATGTCACCTCTCCATGTTCTGCAGAGATGTTGCATGACCCGCTGAGTTACTCCAGCACTCTGTATCCTTTTGTGTTTTAACAAGCATCTGCAGTTCTTTTTTTCTACATTTGTAATAAATGCTACCATTCACACACGCAAGGCAGAAACCCAGAGATTTGGTCTCCTGGCTGAGATTTATGCATAACTTTTAACAACTGGAAATTTTCCTCAGGTGTACAGCTCAAAAATGTCTTGGTTGCCAACTCTTTTAAACTCTACTCATCTATCATGCAATAATGAGGTAACTAAAGAATGCTCAGTGGTAAGATTTTGTTCCAGAGATAATTTCCATTTAGAAAATGATTCCTAGTTACCAACTATCTTCAGCTATTTTATCAACTAAGTTTATTTTAGTTTAAAGATACAGCATGGAAACAGGCCTTTTGGTGCACTGAGTCTATGCCGACCATCGATCACCTGGTCACACTAATTCTATGTTATCTATTTTCTCATCCACTCCCGACACTCAGGGCAATTTACAGAAGCCTATTAACCTACAAACTCGCACGTCTTTGGGATGTGGGAGGAAACCAGAGCGCCTGGAGAAAACCCATGCGGTCACAGGGAGAACGTGTATGATCCACACAGCCTGCACCCGTAGTGTCTCTGGAGCAGTAAGGCAGCAACTCAACCGCTGCGTCATCGTGCCGCACCTCCTGTCTTTACGAGAGAATTCACTTGATACATTGATCATATTGTTTAATTTATTGTCACGTGTACCGAGGTACAGTGAAAATATGTTTTTTGCATGCTCACCAGTCAGCGGAAAGACTTTGTCAGATTACAATTGAGCCATCTACAGTGTACAACCAATTGATAAAGGGAATAACATTTTGTGCAAGATAAAGACCCTTAAAGTCCGATTAAATATAGTCTGAGGGTTTCCAATGATGTAGATGGAAGTTCAGGACTGGTGCTAGAATGGTCTGAGAACTGAATGTAGTAAAGGCCATTTACAGTCTGACATTGTACAATGAGGTGAAATCTAATGGTTTATGTCGCATTCTTCTGTTTGATACTCAACCCAGGCAGTAATCTCCTCATATTAAATAATGTATCTGTTAAAGGCAGCTTGGAGATACCACCCAAATATACTAGGATAATATAGCAAAAAGTCATTTCTAGGTTTCCACGTTTCTACATCCTTACCAGTACAATACAATACAACAGAATATTTTATTACATGTCCTTTGAACCTCAGTGATGCTTAAACGAAACTCCGTTTCCACAGCCATACAAACAAAGACAACCCCTACAAGCCATACAAACAATTTAATTTACACAAACATCCATCACAGTGAATCTCCTCCTCACTGTGATGGAAGGCAAAGTCTTTTCTCTCCCCTGTACCATTTCTCTTCCGATGTCGAAGCCCCAAAATGCGCCGGGCAATGTACGGCCCCGCTCCGGGTCATTCCAACCCCGCGACACGGGCGGGAGAAGTTGCATTGCGGAGTCTCCCACCCAGACCCGCAAGCTTCCAATATCACAGTCCGCCAGTCTGCAGCTAGAGCCTCCGAGCTCCGGAGTCGGGCCGCAGCAGCGAGCCACCACCGCTCCCCACGCTCCGAAGCCGGCCAGCCCCACGATGGTAAGTCCGCAGGCTCAGCGACTGGAGCCCCCAGGTCATTCCGGTTGCAGGCCTCCACGGTGCTAGGCCCCAACTACAACGGAGACCCGACAGGGAAAAGTTCGGGTCTCCCGTGCAGGGAAGAGATTTTTAAAAGTTTCCCCCCCCCCCCCCACCCCCCACATATACACAGTTAAAAACAGTATTAAAAAACTACATTTAACTAGACAAAAAACAATAAAAAGACAGACAGGCTGTAGGGGCCGCAGCAACGTGAGTTGCGCCAATCAGACTGAAGACATTTTATGATGAAATACTTGTTGAATAGGACAATAGTTTAATCATTTAATAATTGTGCGGCACGGTGGCACGGCGGTAGAGTTGCTGCCTTACAGCGTTAGTTGTGCCAGAGACCAACTACGGGTACTGTCTGTACGCAGTTTTTACGTTCTCCCCGTGACTATATAGGTTTTCTCCTAGATCTTTGGTTTCCTCCCACACTCCAAAGACCCACAGGCTTGGTATACTAAGCCTGGCTTGGTATGTGTAAATTGTCCCTAATGTGTGTAAGGTAGTGTTAATGTGCGGGGATTGCAGGTCGGGGCAGATTCAGTGGGCCGAAGGGCCTGTATCACTAAAAAAAATCTATTACAGATCTTCTCCCCGCTCCCATCTGACCAAAGGTGCAAAAGCTTGAAAAACGCTCACACCAGACTCATTTATCAGGCTTCTGAACGGCCCTTCCATAAGCTAGGATACTGTCCGATTCACCTCTACCCCATTGAGGACATTGGACTTTGTCTCAAGAACTAATGTGCTGCAATGCTGAGAACTATAGTCTACACTATGTGTCTTCCCCTTTGCTCAACCTATTGTACTTGAGTTTGAACTGCTTGTATCTATCGATGGTATATCTGTTCTTTTCGAATAGCACTCAAAACAAAGCTTTTCACTACACCTCGGACGCTGTATGTATGGAGTTTGTACATTCCCCCGGTGACCATCGTGGGTTTTCTCCAGGACGCCAGAGACATGGGAGGAATGCCTTTAGTAAAATTGTATATTGTCCCTAGTTTACGTAGGATCATGTTAGTGCGCGAGGATCGCTGGTCAGCACGGGCTTGGTGGGCCGAGTGGCCTGTTTCCTTGCTGTATCCCTAAAGTAAATGTGACAACAATAATAAACCTGAAGCTAAAGCTAAACCTAATGATACAGACTGATTTTGCTTATTCCTTTATTTCCTTAACAATAGAAAGAGGTAGACGTGACAATGATAAATCTAAACCTAGACCTAAACCTAGCTCCACACCCGGCTATTATACTATTTTACTATTTACCACCTAATCTTGGATTGCAGGACAAGTTACACGATATAATTCCTAGATTCTGACCTGCCGCTGACAGCCACACTGCGAGTACAGCATGTTTAACAATCAAATCAAGTCTGAGCGATAGTCAGCAACCGTCTTCCCACTGAACACTGGACAAGATAATGTCCACGTTCGGCTCCTTGTCTGAAATACAACCTGTCTCTTAAAAATATATTTATTTGCGACATTAATGTGAAATTAAAAGTATGTCGGAGGTTATTTCTATCACCTTCGCTATCTATTCGTATGGTTGTGGGGAATATATTTATCTATTTAGCTGGTTTCTGATGGCGATTGTAGATAAATATTAATTAACGACATTGGTATTAATTCAGAAAAGTGATTCGAACATACAGCATAGGCGCAGGATAAAATTTATGTTTACTATTTATGTTTGTCAGCATATTAATGGTTTAATTTTGTGCTGTCCGTGATCCCAGAACTAAGAAATTATCGCTGAGAAGAATTTGCCTTTGTGATGATCTTATTGATTGCAGCTGATTTATGGCATCAACACGGCATTGTCAAGAATCGTGAATTTGTTACATCAGGAGAATTAAATTGGGAGAGTTATTTTACTTTGCAGTGATAGAGGCAGTGTATATTCCACCTGTAATGAGATGAGTGTGTTACGTGCCACAGCAAACCACTGCTGGGCTATTAAATATATGTAAATGAAGAAAAACACTAGAGAGCTGGAGCATAATAACATTCAGAGCGGAGAGATGGGTCCTGGAAAGTGATTAATTTATTTGATGATGCCTCAAGTGAGGAATTTTAGGTCACAAATGAAGTGACAAGATGACAAATTACCATTTTAAAGAATTTACTGGGCATTATTACAGAACAATTGTCAGGTAGTTTATGGTGGCTGAGAAGATGATATAAATATAGATCTTTTCCTTATCTGAAATGAATTATTAATCAACTTTTAATGCTGATGGCCAGCCATCTGATGGGAACTAATACATCCCTACATTTTTAATCTGATTCTTGTACCATAATCAGAATCTAAGAAGCAAAAGTTACAAATTCTAAGGACAGAGAGAGCTGTGGTCCTGATTTCACCTATGTACTTATCTTGGTGGAAGAATTTGACTAATTTCGTTGGCATTCATGAAAATTTTATGTTCATAGGATATAGAAGTAGAATTAGGCCATTCGGCCCATCGACTCTACTCCGCCATTCAATCATGGCTGATCTATCTTTCCTTCCAAATCCCATTCTCGTGCCTTCTCCCCATAACCTCTGACACCCTTCCTAATCATGAATCCGTCAATCTCCACCTTAAAAAACCCCATTGAATTCCACAGATTCACCACTCTCTGACTAAAGAAATTCCTCCTCTTCTCCTTTCTAGAGATACGTCTTTTTATTCTGAGACTATAGCCTCTGGTTCTAGACTCTAGTGGAAACATCCTCTCTACATCCACTTTATCCAGGGCTTTCACTGTTCGGATGTGAAGAATTTCTATTTACAAATCTCAGTTCTATAGCAAGTTAATTTTTGTAAAAGGATTCCCCCTTTTTGATCAATCAAAGAGAATGTTCATTACATCTCGAAGTAAACGTAATAGTATAATATTTATCCATGTTAAGGTTGTCACTATTTTGATATACATAAAACCATTTTGCATGGAAACTCGGAAGGTAAAGCAAAGTCTTTTCACCACCAGAGGAAATTTTTGCTCTATTTTTTGAGATACAGCTTAGAAACAGGCCCTTCGGCCCACCGAGACCATGCCAACCATCGACTGTACACTGTACATTGGAGGCAATTTACAGAGGCTGATTAACCGAGAAACCCTCACGTCTTTGAGATATGGGAGGAAACCGATAGAAACCCACGCGGTCACATGGAGAATGTGAAAACTCCACACACAGACAGCACCCGAGGTCAGGATTGAACCCGGGTCTCTGGTGCTGTGGAGCAGCAGCTCTACCAGCTGCATCACTCTGCTGCCTGTCTTTCATGCAAATTTCTCCCTAATATATTGGAACTGTGACAAGCTACATTTCTAAGGAGTACAGCTTTTGGCGATTAAACATTATGATCTTTTTGGTAATTGATGTGTTTTATGGAGTGTTTTATAAACAGTACAGGATGCAGCATTGTGAACATTGCAAGTTATCTCAGGATTTATCGACCATTCACTATTGTTTTAATGCACTTGTCTTGCTAAGATATCTTAGATATACAGCAGGGAAACAGGCCCTTTGGCCTGTCAAGTGGCATGTCTTAGGAAGTATATCTTTCTCCTTACAAACTGCACACATAAAATAAATATTGCAAAATTCATAAATTAATAGAGAATTGGAGAATGTTAACAATTCCAAGGAGAATCATAGAGTCAAAGTCATATAGTGTGGAAGCGGGCCCTTTGACCCAACTTGCCCATGCCGACCAAGATTGCCCATCTAGACTAGTCCCCCATGCCCCAGGCTCCAGACGCCGCGCCAGCTGGAAGCTCCGGAGACCTTCAGGCTTCAGACTGCCGTGGGCCAGCGATCGGAGCACTCCCTTTTGGCGATCTCCAACGAGAAGTCCACGCTGCGCCCGCTGCTGAAGCTCCAGGCCCATCTCCGGGAAAGGCCGCACCAATCCTTGTGTTAGGCCGCGAGGGAGGCGACATGGAAAAAGTCGCCTCTCCGTGGAGGAGGCGACCAAAAGTGGTTTCCCCCCACACAAGACACACCGAGAAACATCAAAACACACATTTGGACATACAAAATAAACATAAAAAGTAGAAAATGACTAACACGATGCTGGCAGGGCAGCCATCTCGCAGTGGCCCCACCAATTTGTGACAATAATAAACTAAACTGAACCAAACTAAACTAAACTAAACTGAACTAAGCTCATTACAAGAACCAATGCCTGATTCAGGTGTAAGGAGCTTTTCACTGTACCTCGGAACATGTAACAATAATTAACTAAACTAAATTAAAATTAAACTAATGATTAACTCTTTACAAAAAACGATGCCTGATTCAGGTGTACATAAACAATTGCTGGTGCTTACATTTTGTGCTTATTGTCAAATGTGTACAAATAGAAAAGCCTTCAATAATTTCCACTTTCACTTGATACGGGACTTACACTTCAGTGCAGAATCTATTTGTATGTTTTTTGATTGGGGAGCAAAGGCTAAATGCATAATAATGTAGTGAATAGATCTATCTCTGGTTAGTGTATCCGGATGTGACTTGTATAATGAAATGAATATACAAGAAGCCATGTATTTGCTGTAATTAGATGTGCATAAAGTCCTAAAACATTGTCCCCTGGGTCATAGAAATTACCTCTAGTGTTTAACGACATCTTCGGAATTTAGTAGAATACATTCGTAGTCAACTCCTTTGGGCGATATTTTAGCATTACAGTCTTGTCAAGGCAGTGGGAATTAATATAATTCCATTCCAGCCGTTGTGTTCTGTCAGGAAATTGTAAAAACCATTGTTCGTAAAATTCACGATTAAGTATGTAGAAATATGAATTTATTTTACCAAAGTTATCTACGTTTTCTTAACTGAGAAGTAGGTTTTACACAATGATAGGATCCAAATATTTAGTTTGAGCTTTAAAGACACACCGCGTAGAATCAGGCTCTTCGGCCCACGTCGACCAACGATCACCCGTACACTAGTTGTATCCTACACAATAGGGACAATTTACAGAAGCCAATTAACTTTCAAACCTGCATGTCTTTGGAATGTTGGAGGGAACTGGAACCTGGAGAAAACCCACGCGGTCACAGGGAGAAGGTACAAACTCCATACAGACAGCACCCGAACATGGGTCTCTGGTGCTCTACCACTGCACCACTGTGCCATCCATTGTTTAGCAATGATTTATAGATACAAATTTATATAATTTTAGTTTATTGTCATGTGTACCGAGGTACAGTCAAAAGCTTTTTGTTGCCTCCTATCTAGACAGCAGAAAGACTATATGTGGTTACAATCAAGCTGTCCGTAGCTATGATATTTATTGAAAATCAAAAAAACTTTAGCAATCCCCTTCTCAGCATATTCAAGGAAACTAAATCACACAAAATAATACTGCACTCCCATGTTTTAACACAATTATCGATGAAGTTGATGTTTATAAAACCAAATCTTGCAGTGCATTATTATTGTGGCTTTGAGAAAACTTTCAATGTTAGAAATGCTGAGTAATTACTGCACTGCTGAAGCAAAATAACTAAACTCATGTACAGATTAGTTTAATTTAGTGTAATTTATTTTATTGTTGCGTACACAGCACGAGGTACAGTGAACAGCTTTTTTGTTGCGTGCTATTCAGTCAGTGGAAAGACTACACATGATTGCAATCAAGCCAGTGTACAGATGCAGGAAAAAGGAAATAACGTGTAGTGCAAGATAAAGTCCAGTAAAGTCCGATTAAAGATAGTCTGAAGGTCTCCAATGAGGTAGGTGGTGTGTCATGACCGCTCTCTAGTTGGTGATAAGACGGTTCAGTTGCCTGTTGACTGCTGGGAAGAAAACTATCGGCCAAGATACCCCACCTACACTAGTCCCACCTGCTGACGTTTGCCCTATCTATTCCCCTCATGAGTTTATACACCTGCATTAGATCACCCCTCAGTCTCCTGCGCTCCAAGGAATAAAGTCCTAGCCCATGAAGGGTGGCGGTGAGTGGGAGGGGTGGGGGGGGGGGGGGGGGGGGGGGGAAACACGACTAATACCTGAAAATGGATCGTTCAATGTTCATACCAGTGGGTTGTAAGAAAGAGTCTGACCCGAAACGTTGCCTACCCATTCCCTCCTCAGATGCTGCCTGACCCGCTGTGTTACTCCAGCGCTTTGTGACTTTGCATTCTATTAATCCATTTTATCTATTAACCAAGTCACACAGAACGGTGCAGCACTCAATCATTAAGAGATGCTAACTGTTTCGGGAAAGGGCAGGTAGGTTCGGCTAACACTGTGTAACACTGTGCATGGAATTTAAATGTTTCCCTAAACCATGTTCAATTCTGTGCAGTGGGTTAGTGGATCTTGATTTTGCTCACTACTCATTAAGGTTAGCAGTGGCTGTTATGTGCGATTAAAGTTTGTAGCAGCAATGTTGAGGAAAGTGGCATTTTGTTTGAAATTCCCAATAAGATGAATAAGGGTTAACAAAGCCTCTTATCGATAAATCAGAAAAAGGCACAGATATGAACATAAATGCATACTAATTGGATGCATGTTGTCATGACAAAAGCCTTCCTTATTATCCTCTTGTGGGGCCAATTTATTTGGCTCATGTATCTCCCAGTGCATCAGTTTCAGTGACACACTCTGACAACTTCTCGTCAAATTATTAACGATAATTAGCATACCGCTGATTTTACTTGGGCTATTGGGTTGCTGAATTTAGCACACAATGGACATCCTAATAAAAATATATTTCCCATTTCCTTGATGTCACAATGTTTCGTTTAGTTTATTTTAGAGATACAGCGTGGAAACAGGCCCTTCAGCCCACTGAGTCCATGCCGACCAGTGATCCCTGCACACTAGCACTATCCTACTACACACACTAGGGACAATTTACATTTTTGCCAAGCCAATTAATCAACAAACCTGTACGTCTTCGGAGTGTGGGAGGAAACTGGAGCATTCGGTGAAAACCCACGCTGGTCACTGAGAACGTGCATACTGCGTACAGACAGCACCCTGAGTCAGGATCAAACCCGGGTCTCTGGCGCTGTAAGGCAGCAACTCTATTGCTGTGCCACCATGTCTTTATAGTATTGGGGAATAGTTCAGTTATGTTAGATAACTGAACACCACCCTCATTAGAAGAGCCAAAGACAGCGCTGTCTATGCTGCGTGGCACGGCTGTAAAGTTGCTGCCTCACAGTGCCGGAGACTTGGGTTCGATCCTGATTATGGGTGCTGCCTGTACGGAGTTTGTATGCTCACCTTGTGTGATTGCATGCGTTTTCTCCAGGTGCTCCGGTTTCCTCCCACATTCCAAATGCATGTTGATTTGTAGGTTAATTGGCTTCTGTAAATTGTCCCTAGTGTGTAGGATAGAACTAGTGTATGGGTGATCGATGGTCAGCACGGACTCGGTGGGCTGAAGGTCCTATTTCCATGCTGTATCTCTAAACTAAACTGAACTAAACTAAACTACACTAAACTAAACTAAACTAAACTAACTAAACTAAACTAAACTAAACTAAACTAAACTAAACTAAACTAAACTAAACTAAACCAAACCACTGGAAGTCTGAAGAAGGACCCCGATCTATAATGTCGCCTGTTCATGTTCTTCAGAGATACTGCTTGACCCATTGAGTTACATTCTATTTATTTTTAGCAACCAACATCTGCAGTTCCTTGTATCTCCTGCAGTAGGATGAACAGACCCCGGTTCAATCCTGACCGATCCTGACCTCGGGTGCTGTCTGTGTGTGGAAAACGTACAAACTCTGTACAGACAGCACCCGTAGTCAGGATTGATCCCGGCTCTCTATCGCTCTGAGGTAGCAACTCTGCCGCTGCACCACCGTGCCGCCCATAGATGTTTTAGGTGTTAGCGCAGAATTAGATTCAACAATATATTCACATGTCCAATTGCGACGTGGTATTATAGGTAGACATGACAGAGAGATTAACTTCCAGAGAATTGGACAAGGTATCGATTCAATAAAGCTGGTTCACTATCGTCGTTTAATGAGTAGATGTCACTGATGTTTCCTTTTTATATGCAGCTTCCAATTGCATTTACCAGGGAGGGGTTGTGAGGGAATGTCAAGACTTCAAGGAGATATAGGACTCAGTACTTGGTTGGAGGGGGAACCATCCTTGATGGTGCAAGAACGTGTTAGAATGTGCTTAACGCATTCTGTACAGTGAGCAGTTGACACATTGCTGAGGCATAAACCTCGGTCACTCCCTCTACCCCCCTCTCCATCACGCTGGAGGTACAAAAGTGTGAAAACACACACCTACAGATTCAGGGACAGTTTCTTCCCAGATGTTATCAGGCAACTGCTCCCTCCTATCACCAACTGGAGTGCGGTCCAGACCTCCCATCTACCTCATTGGAGACCATTGAACTGAATTAGTGTATGTGAGTATGTGTGTGTGTCTGTGAGTGTGCATGTATGTGTCTGATTGTGTGCATGCATGTGTGTGTGTGTGTGTGTTTGTGTGAGTGTATGTGTCTGAGAGTGTGCGTGTGTAAGTGTGAGTGTGTGTGTCTGTGAGAGTGTGCATGTGTGAGTGTGTGTGAGTCTGAGTGTGTGTGTCTGTGAGAGTGTGCATGTGTGAGTGTGTGAGTCTGAGTGTGTGTGTGTGTGAGAGTGAACATGTGTGTGTGAGTGTGAGTGTGTGTCTGTGAAAGTGTGCATGCATGTGTGAGTGTGTCTGGGAGTGTGTTCATGTGTGTCTGTGAGAGTGAACATGTGCGTGTGAGTGTGTGTCTGTGAGAGTGTGTGTCTGTGAGAGTGTGTGTGTGTGAATGTGAGTGTGAGTGTGTGTGAGTGTGTGTGAGTGAATGTGTGTGTGTGCATGTGCGTTGCCTGCATACACCCCACCTGCTCCCTCGCAGCTTTGAGCTGTCGATGTTGGTGCGCACTTTCAATTTGCCTTCACTGATGCATGGGGGGTGTCACTGAGTTCACTTTTCAGAAAGAACTAATTGATTTTCATTTTCCCTTTCAGGCACCTGTGCGTGGAGAGTGATGACACCTTTGTTGTGTCCTGCAAGGTGCCAGATGTCATGGCCCTGATATCCATCACACGGAACTGCCTCCGCTTTATGCCCTAACACCACTGCAGTTCCTGTCTAACATGTTGTGGTGGGAACTTTACCTGAAGGATTTCCGCTCCTTAAACGGCCTGTCCCACTTACGAGTCACCCAGACTATTTTTTTACTCGTGGACATTTTTCATCGGGATGAAAAAACGTCCCGACTTACCTGATGCCCCGAGTACCTACGGCTGGCATAACGAGCCGCTAC
Organism: Leucoraja erinaceus; assembly: GCF_028641065.1. Classification (NCBI taxonomy): domain Eukaryota; kingdom Metazoa; phylum Chordata; class Chondrichthyes; order Rajiformes; family Rajidae; genus Leucoraja; species Leucoraja erinaceus. The sequence continues at coordinate 28,662,485 of NC_073383.1, read as the reverse complement.
AATATACTTACGAACTCCTACGACTTCCTACGGCCTCCTACGGACTAGTTACGGACATTCTGCCAGTTTGAATCAGGGCAAACTCAGGAGAATTCGTGAATTACCTCGTAAAGTGGGACAGGCCCTTTAGAAGGAATTGCATCGTCATTTTCAAGGAGCAGTAAATGAGGGGTGATCTTATAGAGGTGTATTAGATTAGATTAGATTAGATTTGTTTTATTGTCATTCAGACCTTTCGGTCTGAACGAAATTTTGTTTCCCTGCAGTCATACATATAATTAAAAAAATGACAAAAACACACAATCAACACAAATTTAACATCCACCACAGTGAGTTCACCAAACACCTCCTCACTGTGGTGGAAGGCAAAATCTTAAAGTCTCTGTCTCTTCCCTCTTTGTTCTCCCTCTGCGCCGAGGCGACGGTTCAAACTCCGCGGGTGGTCGCTGCCTCCGCCACAGCTCAGAGGACAAGTCGGGTCTCCGCTGCCGCTGCCTCCGCCACAGCTCCAGGGCCGAGTCAGGTCTCCACTACCGCTGCTGTCGCTGCCGCCGCCGCCACAGCTTCGGGGCCGAGTCAGGTCTCCGCTGCCTCCGCCTCAGCTTCGGTGCCGAGTTGGGTCTCTGCCGCTGCTGCCGCTGCTACAGCTCCGATGCCACCAGCTCCGCCATTAGGCCTCGGCGCAGACGGAGACGGGGACGGGGAATACGACCGAAGAAAAAGTCGCATCCCCCGAAGGAAGAGGCCAAAGCATGTTTCTCCCACCCCACCCACACACATACACAACTTAATAAAACAAAATTAACTAAAACATGACAAGGAACAAAACGAAAGAAAACAAACAGAGGGACTGCAGGTGGGCCGCAGCTGTTAAGCCAGCGCCGCCATCTTGAATCTATATAATATCATGAGGGGGTTAGATAGGGTAATGCACAAAGCTGTTTACCCAGAATAGGTGGATAACGTAAATTGTCCCTACTGTGTAGGATAGTGCTAATTTATGGGCTATCGCTGGTCACCGCGGTGAGGTGAAGGACCTGTGCCAGCGCTGTAACTCTAAACTAAACTAAAACTAAACTAAACTAATCTAGGTTAAGCAACAAATTGCCATGTTTATTTACCTTCACTGAGTGTCGTTTTGGGCGGCATGGGCAAGGTGGGCCGAAGAGCCTGTTTCTGTGTTGTATGACTCAATGACTCAATGATATATAAAACTGGTGCCACAAATTGTAACCACATTAAAACATAAACTAATCTAAATCAAACAACAGGAAAATAATTCACACCCAGTCCTCTCCTTATAATTCAAGAAGAAATAATTTTTTTAATCATATTTATTATTCAGACCAGAGTAATTAGTCTCAACTTGGATTTACATTTGCTCTCTATCTTCCACGTCAGAGGTAGAAATGTAACATTTCCCCGGTAACAATCATTCAGCTACTAAATTGGTGCATTTTCCTTCCTCGCTCTAAATGTACAGTTGTCGTTCCATTTACATAATGTGCTCAATTGGTGAAGTGCAAAATTGTGAGCATTAAAAATATTAAAAAGAAATGAACATTGGTTGCCTCAAATGGACTCAGGCTTCAACCTGCTCAGCAGTCTGTATAATTCATATCTTGCACTTACCATTTGATTTAAAAAAAATGGGCACTGACTTATTTGTCTGAATTCTGAATCTGAGTATGTAGCAAGTAGAACAATTTTTTGGCCTCACCAAGAAGGGGGAATTTTGAGTGTTGTGAATTAGGTAATCAAAGAAAAGCAAGTAAATGATTCATGATTAGTACAGGTGCCAAAGGTTACTGGGAGAAGGCAGGAGAATGGGGTTGAGAGGGAAAGATAGATCAGCCACGATTGAATGGCACAGTCCACGCGATGGGCTGAATGGCCTAATACTGCTCCTATGTCTGATGCCTCATGGCCTTAAATCACTGAGGTTCCTCTCTTAAATAAATTCAAACAATGCCTAAATTAAAGTGTAATCTATGTAAGAGAGAGAGCAAAGCACAAAGTGCTGGAAGAACTCAACGAGGCAGGCAACATCTATGGAGGGAATGTTCAGATGACATTTCGGGTTGGGATCCTTCTTCAGATTGACATGCTGAGTTACTCCAGCACTCTGTTTAGCAATACTCAGTAGTCCGGGCTACCAACTGCACCTTTCACAGGAATTTGGAAAATTCCGGCGTCTGCGGTTCCTTGTGACTCTCTAATAGGGAAAGCAAATTTTTGTGGGTTTTGGAGCTAAGAATATGTCTGCCCCCCACAAATATGTTCCGAAGCATCTACACCAACTACCTCAAAAACATTCCTTGAGAGCCTAAACTGAAAGAGCCTAAAGGGATATGTTTTTGTGGACGGCACAGTGATGCAGTGGTAGAGTTTGCGTTCACACTAGTTCCATGTTATCCCATTTTCTAATCTGTAGGGGGCAATATACAGACGGCCAATTAACTTACAAACCCGCTCATCTTTGGAAAGTGGGAGAAAACCGTAGCACCCGGAGGAAACCCACGTGGCCATAGAGAGAATGTGGAAAGTCCACACACAGACAGCATCTAAGATCAGGATCGAATCTGGGTCACTGGCTTTGTGAGGCAACATCTCCAGTGTGAATTTGTGATCGATGGTCGGCGCGGACCCGGTGGGCTGAAGGGCCTGACTGTATTAGTTTAGAGATACTGCGCGGAAACAGAACCTTCGTCCTGCTGAGTCCGTATCGACCAGCGATCACCCATCAGTTCTATCCAACACACACCAGCGACAATTTTACAGAAGCCAATTAACCTACAAAACTGTACGTCATTGGAATGTGTGTGCAAAAACGGAGCACCAGGAGAAAACCCACATGGTCACAGGGAGAACGTACAAACTTCGTACAGACAGCACCCGCAGTCAGGATCAAACCTGGGTCTCGAGTATTGTAAGGCAGCAGCTTCACTGCTGCGCCAACGCACCGCCCCAAACTCTCATTACTATGAACTCTCATACAGATATGAAAAATGAAGCCTTAATTGACAGAGAATGCCCAATGTTAAAGTTTAAGGGCTAATATGTAGCCGGGCTTTCTTGTGATGCTAGGTAGTGATATTAATTTAGCATTTATTGGATCACATGATGTGCCAAACCTCTCTGTCAACACTGCCAACTTCACTTTCCACGTTATGTTTGAAGTTCTGTTATAGAGATGATGAAAGCAAGCATCCCTGACAGACAGAACATTTGTTGTGTACTTTAGTTAGACGTGAACCTTGACTTCCCTTCTGGGCTTGCTGGAAGGAATCAACACTCAAAAGCTATACACTTAAAGTGGAAACTGTCACTATAGTTATCATATTTTATTCAAATTTGCAGCAGAGAATTTGTAATCGCCTACTTAGCAGAGAAATTTGCGACGTCATGATAAGGATATGGTTTCTCAGCAAAACTCTGAAGATCCCAGTTTAAAAAAAAAATTGTTTTTTTTCACACTATAAATTCCAGTATTATTTAAATTTCTATTACATTGACAGCTGAAATATATGAATGGAAAGTTTCTGTTAGATTTACTCTCCTAATGTCTCCCAAAGTCATTATGTCTCTACCTCCAATTTTTTAAAATATTTCAGATTCACGTTCATCAGTCATTGGAACAGAGTAAGGCCATTCGGCCCATCAAGTCTATTCCGCCATTTAATTATGGCTGATCTATCTTTCCCTCTCAACCCCATTCTCTTGCCTTCTCCCTAAAACCTTTGATACCCTTATTAATCAAGATAGATACAAAATGCTGGAGTAACTCAGTGGGACAGGCAGCATCTATGGAGAGAAGGAATGGGTGACGTTTCGTGTCGAAACCCTTCTTCAGACTCGACCTGAAACGTCACCCATTCCTTCCCTCCAGAGATGCTACCTGTCCCGCTGAGTTACTCCAACATTTTGTGTCTACCTTCGATTTAAACCAGCATCTGCAGTTCTTTCCTACTTACTAATCAAGGGTTATTTTCATGACTATTAAATCTTGCATAATTTAAAATTCTGTTACTTCTGCAGGTGGAATATATGAATCAAACATTTATGTGAAATGTATTCTTGTAATGTTCCCCAAGGTCATTAAATCTTTACCCCCAGTTTTTTTAAATGTTTTGGGTTGATAACGTTTTTTGGGGGGGTATGTGTAAATTTTTTGGAATATGTTTGTGGGAAGAAGACACATCTTTGGAACATACCAAAGCCTCAAAAAATTGCTTCCTGATGAGAGACACACAAGGAATTGCAGATACTGGCATTTTCCAAATTCCAGTGAAACATGCTGAGGGCAGCCTGGACTGCTGAGTACTGCTTAACACAATATGTTATAGTAACTCAGTGGGTCAGTTCTGAAGAAGTGACCTGACCCAAACGTCACCTATACATTCCCTCCACAGATGCTGCCTGACCCGTTGAGTTCCTCCAGCACTTTGTGCTTCGCTTTCTCTATCACATAAAGTACACTTTGATTTAAGCATTGATTAGATTTATTTATTATTAGAACCTCAATTATGTAAGACCATAAGACATAGGAGTAGAATTAGGCCATTCGGCCCATCGAGCCTACTGCGTCATTTGATCATGGCTGATTTATCTTTCCCCCTCAATCCCATTCTCCTACCTTCTCCCCATAACCTTTGCCGCCCTTACTAATCAAGGGTTCCCTTCTCGATTATTAAATCTCATGCAATTTAAAATTTTGTTACTTCTGCAGCTGGAATATATGAATGGAAAGTTTCTATGAAATTAATTCAATAACATTCCCCAGAGTCATTACATAATCTTCAATTTAACTAAAATGCCAAATAATATTGAGTCATGGAGACATAGAATCATACAGCAAGGAAACAGGCCCTTGGGTCCAACTTGCCCATGCCAATCAAGACGCCCCATCTACACTAGTCCCACCGACCCACATTTGGCCCATATTGCTCTAAATGTTCCTTTCCATGTACCTGCACAGATGTCTTTTAAATGTTGTTAGAGTGCCTACCCCAACTACCTCCTCTGGCAGCTCGTTCCATACACCCACCACCCTCTGCGTGAAGGTCGCACCTCAGATTCCTGTTACATCTTGCCCCTCTCACCTTAATCCTATGTCCACTAGTTCTTAAATCCCCCTGCTATGGGTAAAAGGCTCTGTGCACTTACCCTATCTTTAGAGTTTAGAGTTAATTCCCTGCAGCTCACCGAGTCTGTGCCGACCTGCGAGAGCCCGTACACTATGTTACACACACGGGACAATTTTTACAACTCACTGAAGCCAATTACCATAAACCTGGATATTTTTGGAGTGTGGGAGGAAACTGGGGCACCTGGAGAAAACCCACATGGTCACTGGGAGAACGTGCAAACTCCGTACAGACAGCACCCGTGGTCAGGATCGAACCCAGGTCTCTGAAGCTGTAAGCTAACAACTCTACCACCGCGTCCCCTATCTATTCCTCATTTAAAAAAAAAAGATTTTATACGTTATGATCTTTTTAGAGCTATTCATTCCATTTGATCTCTTCAGATTACTTATTCAGAGAACAGAACATGGCTCAATCAGCAGAAAGAGTTTGATTGTGAACTACTGTAAGTTCATTGCTGGGATGACAGTTTCATAAGTGCATTGACATTTAGCAGTTTCTGCAGCTAAATGTGTTAAAAACAATTAAGGAAATATGAAGAGCGGATGTTTGCATGTGCTATTGTTTCTTGATCAATTGTTGTGAATGAAAGCACCATAACTATTAGTTTGCAGTGTAGGCTAGGTCTCATTGTCACATCAGTTATGCGGCAAGTTTCTCAAATGAAACTGTTTTTCCTCTGATGGCCAGGAGACTGTTAGGTTTAAATTCAATATTTTGCAATCAAATATTGTCAGAGAAAAGACATTGGTCATCATGGGATGTCTTATTGCTCCATTCAAGTTCAAATTCACATTTATTGTCACATGCACCAATTGAGGTACAGTGATATTTGAGTTACCATGCAGCCATACAATTAAAAGAACACAATACACGATAGAACTTAACATAAACATCCACCACAGTGATCATTGTGATGGAAGGCAATAAAGTTCAGCCAGTCTTCCTCCTTTGCTGTGGAAGCGATATTTAGTAAAAGGCCTGACCCACGAGCATGCGACTCCATGCGGCAAGCGCGACCTAAAGTGGTCGCTTGAGCCGTATGGCCTCGCGGGGCCGGTCCCACTTCGATCGCCGAAGCCGTATGGAGTTGTGCGGAGCTGGTCTCGACATCGCGCGAGGCCCCGAAAAACTGACCGTCTTCAAAAATTCCGCGCAGCAACGGCCTGCCGGCTCGCAAGCCGCCTCGACGCGTACGCACCGCCTCGACGGGCATGCGCAGTGTCTGAACGCTGTACACAGTGTCTTGACGCCGTACGTCACGCGTGAACTTCCCCTGGACTTCGCTCGAACTTCACGTCACTCACTCGACCTCCGCGCGGCACCCGCTTCCGGTTTGGACGCGCTTGCCGCATGCAGGTCGCATGCCCGTGGGGCAGGCCCTTAAGCCTTTATTCTCAATCAGAGCATTACGATTAAACAGACTCATCCTCACTATTCCAGATTTACACTCACCTTATTAGCGAGAACCATCGTGTAGTCCAAGATGGGTTCAAATAAGCCTAAGATAAAGGCGGCACAGTGGTGCAGCTGGTAGAGCCTCACAGCGGCAGAGACCCATGTTCGATCCTGACGTTGGGTGCTTTCTGCTTGGACTTTCATGAGAAAAAAACACACAAAGTGCTGTAGTAGCTCAGAAGGATCAGCCAGCATGTCTGGAGGACATGGATAGGTGACGTTTCAGGTAGAAGCTCAGAAGGATCAGCACCCTTCGTCAAAAAAAAGGGAATGATATCTATGGTTTAAAAAAACGGAAATTAAAAGTAATGGAAAGAGAAAAAAAGTGTATTTGTTTACTGGAACTATGTTCAATTAGTGACACATGCATTTTTAACATTCAAATAAATTGTGATATATATCTAGATATGCCGTGAATGAGCCTCAGGAATATGTGTTCAATCAATGCGCCGTTCCCTGGGCGCTAAAGCTGCTATTTAGATACAAATAAATGCTTATTTCTGTACCTGTAGCAAATTAGATTATTCAAGAAGGAACTGCAGATGCTGGAAAATCGAAGGTAGCAAAAATGCTGGAGAAACTCAGCGGGTGAGGCAGCATCTATGGAGTGAAAGAAATAGGCAACGTTTTGGGCCTTCTTCAGACTGATGTGAGGGTGGGGGTGAGGGGGGCGGGAAGAAAAAAGGAAGAGGTGGAGCTAGCAGGCTGAGGGAGAGCTGAGAGAGCTAGGAGAGCTGAGGGAGAGCCCTCACTCGTAACAAGGGCAGAGTCCCCCTTGTCCTCACCTTCCAACCTACCAGCCGTCACGTGCAACAAATAATCCTCCATCATTTTCGCCACCTCCAACGTGACCCCACCACTTGCCACATCTTCCCATCTCCTCCCCTGTCTGCTTTCCGCAGAGACCGCTCCCTCCGTAACTCCCTGGTCAATTTGTCCCTTCCCACCCGAACCACCCCCTCTCCGGGCACTTTCCCTTGCAACCACAAGAAATGCTACACTTGTAGCTTTACCTCCCCGCTTGACTCCATTCAAGGACCCAAGCCGTCTTTTCAGGTGCGGCAGAGGTTCACCTGCACCTCCTCCAACCTCATCTATTGCATCCGCTGCTCTAGATGTCAACTGCTCTACATCGGTGAGACCAAGCGTAGGCTTGGCGATCGTTTCGCTGAATACCTCCGCTCGGTTCGCAATAACCAACCTGATCTCCCGGTGGCTCAGCACTTCAACTCTCCCTCCCATTCCGAATCCGACCTTTCTGTCCTAGGCCACCTCCATGGCCAGCGTGAGGACCACTCTAAATTGGAGGAGCAGCACCTCATATTTCGCTTGGGCAGTTTGCACCGCAGCGTTATGTACATTGACTTCTCTAATTTCAGGTAGTCCTTACTATCTCCTCCCCTTCTCAGCTCTCCCTCAGCCCACTGGCTCCACCTCTTCCTTTCTTCTCCCCCCCCCCCCCCCCCCCCCTGCAGCCCCCCCCCCCCCCCGCCCTCCCCCCCCCCCCCCCCCCCCCTTTTTTTTTCCTTTGCTCCATAGAGTTTTGCCTGCAGTTCTAATAGATTCTCGCATCTGTGAATGTTCTTGACTTAATAGTTTAGTTTAGTTTAGAGATACAGCACAGAAACAAGCCCTTCGTCTCGATGAGTCCACACCGACCAGCAATCATCCCATACATTATTCCTATCCTGCAGACCAGGGACAATTTACAATTTTTACTGAAGCCAATTGACCTACAAACCTGTACGTTTTTGGGATATGGGAGGTGAGGCAGTGGGAGAATTGCTGCCTTACGGCATCAGTGACCCGGGTTCGATCCGGACTACGGGCGCTGTCTGTACGGAGTTTGTGCGTTCTCCCTGTGACCGCGTGTGTTTCCTCTGGATGCTCCGGTTTCCTCCCACACTCCAAAGACGTGCAGGTTTGTAGGTTAATTGGCTTTGGTAAAAATTGTAAACTGTCCCGAGTGTGTAGGATAATGTTAATGTACGGGGTGATCGCTGGTCAGCGCGGACTCGGTGGGCTAATGGGCCTGTTCCCATGCTGTATCTCTGAAGTCTAATGTCCAAATTAAAAAATTACATTACATTAATAATATTTTAAAAACTTATTATATCAGGGCTAATACCAACTTTTAAGTTAATTTCATGTTTCTGCAGAGTACCAACAACAGTCTGGTAGGTCAAGTAATTCATTCAAAAAATATTTTTTGAACGATATTATGTAGCTTGTTATATTCTGTGTGCAAAATCATAGTTTTGTTTTTGTTTCAGAAACTGCCCATGGCCATTTCTCGCCCTGTTCAGACTTACTTACTAGTCTGAGTGGAACATTTAACCTCTGTTCTCATCTGTTTGTTTCCAAGGGACTGTTGCCCATTGACCCTACAAAGCTCAGAGTTCCAGATGGAACAAAGGTCTTGAGTGCTGGGAAAGCAGAAATCTAGGCCTAATTGTCTTTTCGTTGCAATCTAGAATTATTGGCAGCTGCCATTATGTCAAATGTTGCTGTCACCGTACTATATCAAGAAGGTTGCACTAATTGCATTGGCCTTTTCATTAAATAGGATCAGCCAGTTGATCTAAAAGACTCGTGTGGCAGTGTTCTCTATAAGCCCATTAGTACAGCGTGTAGCTTGCTGCATCAGCCGGGATACAGATGAGTGATCAAGTTGTCATAATGTTATGATTTGTTCATCTTTGGAGTGTTTAGTAGATACCCTTTGCACTTCACTTTGTACCTGAATACTATAGCCCTGGCTGCCCCCTTCATTTGAAGGGGTGTTGTGGCTTTTAAAAGTTCACCAGCACAAGGAAGCAGGCAGGCAACTGGTCTTTGACAAGAGATCAATACTGTCCTTCCAATTGCTGCAGTCAGGCTGTTGGGTCTGTCAGGAGGATGTGTGCTGTAATTGGATCATGGATGCTGAGAGTTGTCTGAATTCCTCTTCACTGCTGTCACAGCTGTCAAAAGTCATCCCTTTGAACAGCTGTCACCGCAGGAGGATTCTTCCCCGTTTTCCTCTTCTAACTCAATGCAAATGTCCACTTAACGGATGAATATTGAAAATATTAGGCAAGCAATTTTTTTCATGCCTTTATGCAAGGAGGAGTTGTATCAAGTGTGAATTTCATGAGAATAAGTGGCAATTTATTCGTAGCTGAAACATGAAACGAACCTTGTAATGGCAAGGAAAAAAATATCAGTTTACAAATGATTTCAATACGGAGAGTGTGTTTTCTCCAAAGCATATTAAACTTCTGAAGTGTGTAAATAATTGCAGGATTTACATTGTTCTGCAATTACTTGGCAGCTAAGTATTAAAGTACCAATTATAGCCAATTTAAAAAAAAAAATCATGTACATTTATATTAGCAGGAAAAACAAGTCTTCATTACACTGAAACTTTTTGGCCTGTGTTGGAAAGGTCCACAAAGTGATAGTTTAAAAAAACTTACATTGACTTACAGACTTGCTTCGTAAGAAAAATGAGCCTCCTTTTATTCTCTGAATTAACCTAAGGATTTTAAAATGCTTGCGTGTATATTTAGTTGAAAGACCTAGAAACTATTCTGATGGTTAGCAGTTGTGGGATGTATAAATGCAATTTTTTATCCTGTATTCTGCATCACTTTACATTATTCGCTGTAAAGTATATATGGCCTATTGTTGCTTTTTTATTCCTGGTGCAAAATAATTAAATGCTTGCATTCTATAAGCTAAAATGTAGACAATCTGACACACATTTCTACATGATATATTTATCGTTATTTTGGCTTAATTTGGTTTATTTGGTCACGTGTACCGAGGTACAGACAAATGCTTTTTGTTGCATGCTATCCAGTCAGCAGAAAGACTATACATGATTACAATCAAGCCGTCCACAGTGTATAGATACAGGATAAATCGAACAGCGTTTAGCGCACAATAAAGCCTGATTATAGATAGTCTGAGGGTCTACAATGAGGTAGGTGGCGGCTCAGGACCGCTCTCTTGTTGTTGATAGGAAGGTTCAGTTGCCTGATAACAGCTGGGAAAGAAACTGTTCCTGAATCTGGAGGTGTGCGTTTTCACACTTCTGTACCTCTTGCCTGATGGGAGAGGGGAGAAGAGGGAGTGACCTGGATGAGACCCCACAGTGCACAGTGGACATTAAGTTCATTGGATTATTGTAGAAGTTTTACAGTGGAGGCTTAATATGATCATTTCAGAGGCGGTTAGTTTTGCATTCAAAAATTACTGGATGTAATCATCAGGTTTGTTCTAATGATGTATTTAGATTGGTATGACGCATATGTTTTAAATTTATAAAGGCAAAATCACTATCACAAAAAACACTCTAAATGACAATTCCAATTATACCTAGTGACTATATGGGTCACCTTCAGCCTTTGAATATATATATTTTTTACTGAAGAACAAAACACTTTTAACGTTACCGTGTAATGGTATGTTAAATAACTTTTTCCCAACAGACGGATTACTATTGATTAGATGTAGATTTGGGTTGAAGTGCACTGTGTAAATGTTGTGGCATTTCCTAATGTTGACTAAATCTGAATTAAACATTTCTTTTCCACACATTTTTTCATTTCAATATAGGAATACAAAGTCTCCTCAGGCGGTGTGAATGTACAAAATATAACTTGTTTTCTATTCAACCGTGCTTTATATGCAATGGTAAAAATATCGCTCATGCTTTAAATACATAAATGGAAATCATATATCATCTTTCAGCAAAGACTGAATGCAGGATTACTTGATAAATGTAAAATAAACACAGTTGTTGCTAATAGGCGGCACAGTGGTGCAGCTGGTAGACCCGCTGCATCACAGTGCCAGAGACCCAGGTTCGATCCTGACCTCGGGTGCTATCCATGTGGAGTGTGCATGTTTTCCCAGTGGCCATCTCAGCTTCCTCCGGATGCTCCGGTTTCCTCCAAAGTCCCAAAGATGTACGGGTTTGTAGGTTAATTGGTCATCTTTAATATTACCCCCAGTGTGTAAGGAGTGGATGAGTAAGTAGGATACAAAGAACTAGCGTGAGCTATTGTAGACTGAGAGCAGCATAACTTGATAAATGTAAAAGAAACAGGGTTGCTGCTAATGTGTTGGCACAGTGGCACAGCTGTGAACTGTGGACAGCGGTAGATCTACTGCCTTATGGCGCTAGAGACCCGGGTTCAATCCTGACTATGGGTGCTGTCAGTATGGAGATTACACGTTTTCCTTGTGACCACGTGGGTTTTCTCCAGGTGCTCCGGATTCCATCCACAGGTTAATTGGCTTTGGTAAAAATTGCCCTAGTGTGTAGGATAGTGAGTGTACGGTGTGATTGCTGGTTGGCGTGGACTCGGTGTCCTAAGGGCCTGCTTCTGCGCTATATTTTTGTAAATTCTAAAGTCTAAAGTCTAAAGGGTGATCAATGGTCAGCGTGGACTCGATGGGCCGAAGGGCCTGTTTCCATGCTGAGGGAGAAAACTATACAACTGTAGAAAATAATTCTTCAGTTTGACGTCCTAGTTGTACATGAAACCATAGCTGTGCCTAGTAGCATGAAGCTCATTGAGAAATCAGATGTTCTGTGCAAAGAGTGCAATTATAAAAAACAGCACATTGCTTACAAATGGTGGCACAGTTGAGCCACTGATTCACAGCAGCTGGTAGAGCCACTGCCTCACAGCGCCAGAGATCCGTGTTCGATCCTGACCTCGGGTGCTGTCTGTCTGGAGTCTGCACGTTCTCCCTGTGACTGCATAGGTTTCTTTTGGGTGATCCAGTTTCCTTCCACATCCCAAAGACATGCAGATTTGTGAGTTAATTGATCCTCTGTAAATTGTGCCGAGTGTGTAGGGAGATGATGAGAAAGTGGGATAACATAGAACTAGTGTGAACGGGTGATTGACGGTTGGCATGGGCTCAGTGGGTCGCAGGGCCGGTTTCCATGCTGTTTCTATCAATTAAATTAATACCTATATTATGACTATCTTTACATAAATATGTAGCGATATAGACAGCACAGTTGTTCTATGTCAAACGAGTGTGAGGTTTTGTGCTCAGATGGTCTCTCTATGGCGTTGACCAACACCTGTCAACGTGAAGCAAGTGATAGCAACGTGACTTTTCTCCATTTTAAAAACCATGACAAGTTATAGAGATCTTGTGGGTGGCACGGTAGCCCAGTGGTAGAGTTGCTGCCCCACAGTGCCAGAGACCCGGGTTCAATCCCGACTATCTGTGCTGTCTGTACAGTGTTTGCACGCTCTCCCTGTGACCAGCTGGTTTTCTCCGGGTGCTCTGGATTCCTCCCATATTCCAAAGACGTGCGGGTTTGTAGGTTAATTAACTTCTGCAAATTGTAAGTTGTCCCATGTCTATAGAATAGGGCTTATGATTGTGATTGATACGGACTCGGTGGGTTGGAGGGACTGTTTCCACGTTGTATCTCTATAATCTAAAGCCCAAAGTCTGAAGAGTTTGTAGGTGAATTGGTTGCTGAAAATTGCCCCTAGTGTGCAGGGAGTGGATGGGAAAGTGGGATTACATAGACCTGGTGTGAATGGGTGATCGATGGTCGGTGCACACTCAGTGGGCCAAAGGCATGTTTTCCCATGCTGTATCACTAAAAAAGATGCGCGTTCTACAGAATGAGATAATTACACATCTGGTAGAATTGAAGGGAAAAAAAGACTTGGGTTTGAAACCATTTACAACATTATTCCCACCACCTATGAGGCTGATCTCTGCCATTTGAACCGCTGCCAAAACACACTGGGGTAGATTTTGTCTCTGTATGATCATGAAGAATGGATAACAGTGAGCTGACAGTCCATTTTACGTCTCCCTCTGTGGACTGTCGTCTGCACACTTGCTCTTGCCCATCCGACTCAATCACAGTGAGCCTCGATTTTCATTGTTTATGATCGAAACCAAGGTTTGCAACATGCAGCCTTTTGTGTGCCTGGCACTGTAAATACTGTATCTTAGTTAAACTCAATCCTGAGACAATAAAGGGCATGTCAGTGAAGTAGGTAAATATATTTTACTGCACTACCTCTGACTGAAATCCTTATCAGTCCAGCCAGCTAAGGGCTAATTACGTTGCATTTTTTATATCAACATTTTTGCCTTAATAGGACCAGTCGTGTATTTCAGAGAAGAATTTAGTGTGGACCTCGGAAGTAGGTGGAATAGAGGTTGGTTCAACACCTAAGAAGGCTCCATATGTAAATTTATAGCACCAATTAGGACATGGTGGGTCGTGATGTAATACACATCTCTATTGCCCTCTCTTCTCCCTTTTCCTTTAATCAAATTAAGCAGGGAGTGCTTGCAAGCACGGACTACAGGATATATTTAAATTATATGCATTTATTCTTGCTTTTGGGCAGGGCTAGAAAGTGTTTTGTGAAGTATTATGGTAGGAAAAGACAGTCGTTCTGCCTCATTTACCTTTGTGAGCAAATTATCGAAGATTAACTACAGACTAGTCAGTGCAGTTTAAAAGCCGAAAGCAATTTCGCTGGTGGATGGTAATGCTACATGTACTTCGCAACTGATTGGGTCTAAATGGCTCTATAGCAAAATCTATGTGTATATGACTACAGGGCTTGAGCAAAACTGCATAAGCAAACCAGTAAAAATGGGCAAAAATGGCGTTTTACAATATTATTAATATTAGTGAAACACGAGAAGGAGGGTACTTTATCATTTGTAAAAATGGGATGAAAATAAAATCCTGATTCTGCATGGCGATATCTTAAAGCACCAGAGGATCATCATATCATGGATAGAGAATAGTACGGTGACACGATATTCTAGAACTAAGTAAGATATACATTTTATAAATTCCCTAATAAGTATTATTAAAATCATACAAGTACCTATGATTGGAAAAATTAATTAAGTGAGAGATAACTCGACTTTAAGATCATTATTCCTAACAGTCCATTAAGCCTTCAACATGCAAAACAGTAATTATGTAGAGACTGCAGAGAAGTTGGGGATGTGATCAGACAATGTTTAAATTTACTGGCGTTACATGGCAGCTCTATCATTTAGCTTATTTACATTAGCGAAAATTAATACAGGCAAGATGTTTTGAGAATGGAATAGATTAAGTGCCGGCTTTCTTCCTGAATATATTGGGTTTTTTTTGTTAAATGGTTTACGATTTAATTCCCTGGAACATTTCTACTGCTGATCAGCCAAACTAAAAGACATTTCATTGTGTGTGTGTGAGCGTGTGTGTGTTTTTTTTTATAATCTATCAAAACCAAACCCAAACCGAGAGAAATATCAACCCACTCGCTCCATACCCCGAATATTAAAAAAGAAAAAAAAAATCAAAATGCCACTGTGATTTGTTCATTCTGGGATTGTAGATTTTAAGTGCTTCAGTAGCTTAGAGGCAGTGTGGTGCTGGCACATACAGTAGTGAGAGTGAATCACACTTTCAGCGCTGCGTGTCAACCTATTATACCAAGGATCAGGATGTCACTACGGTCTCAATGGTTCATGAGCTCAAGGATATGGTTAACAAATGTAAAACCAAACTTCAGCCGAGCTGCTTTACTGTGCTAAGTGATCTGTATTCCCTTTGAATTTACTTTTCCCTAACCCCGTGAAATTAACAGTGGATTCTGACATCTGACCTCTGACCAGAAATGTAATAAGAATTTGAAAGCATCATGCATGAATGTGCCTGCGTAATGTAAACTGCAAAGAAATGACCGCGGCCCTTTTTATTTTAATGCAGCAGGCCGCAGAAGCCTCAATTCCTTGCAGGATTCAATTTTAAAGAAAGTTGACAGGATGGAAGCTGGTTTATTCCGTAACAGGAGCGTCTGGCTTCTCGTGACTTTCTGCGAACAATGAATTGGCATTAAAATGTGCGCCGGGTACAAAATACCGCATTTGCAAGCCGCTATTTACTGAGATAAGGGGTTAAAATAATATAGTAGGAGTCTATAATGGTTTTGGGTGAGGGGAGGGGGCGTTTTTTTGCCCAAGGTCTGAGTGCACTGCACAGGCACTGACTCTCAAGGTTTAAGAGGAGGAAGCAGAAAGTGTGAGGTGAAAATGATTTTGCGGTTATCAGGCCTGGGGGATGACAGCAGACAAGAATTAGTACAAGATGCAATGTAGCTTTTCCTTACAATGAAGTCAGGATTGGCAGCTGGAAGTGAGGCTTACAGACAGCCGTGCATACAAGACCTCTTCACCCACGATTCATAATCACTACTCAAAGGCAGAAGCATTTAACAGTAAAAAGCATCCGTCGCCATCAGAAGTGTGCTTAAAACTCCACTTAAATATCACTTTGTACGCTATTACTTGCAAACTGTGGTTTAGTATTAAATCATACTTGCATAGGCGTTTGGTTAGGTGCTGATAATGCTAGCATTGAGAGAGGGGGGGGGGGGGGGGGTGTGGAGAACATTGGTGACTAGGATTTTTGGTTGATCTGCCTTAGACGTGACTGGAATGGCCTGCAATGCTGACATTGATACATCAGGGTGAATAATTACACAACTGCACTTTCCTTCGTCTTGGAGCTTCCAATTTTAATTGTCATTGTGGCCCTTCCATTTTAATTATAGACTTCTTTGATATATAACAGATGAATGTACCCTCTGAAAATACAGTGGGATAATGGTCTCTTTATAATTAATGGCTGCATGTAGATTTTGGTGCATAAAAAGGAGACTACGAGGGAACCATTTATTTAACTATTCGGAATTCTTTGGAATTAAATATGGTTCTTGAACTCCCAAAGCTGCTTGATCTCCAGTTTGCTTTAGTTTAAGACGGGCTCTTATTTAATAAAATGTCACTGTTCAAAGGGTCGCAGATTAGTTCCTGTTTAGAACAATCTTTTGAGGCATTAAAAACGAAATTGGCTTTTTTCTTTCTGTCCAGTGCTTGTCACAGGATGGAGATAAAATGAAGCCTGACGTGCTCTTGCTAATTTTACAGCAGCATGGACAGTGTTGCTGCATCTTGCTTAGCATGAATGCAGTTTAGTTCGTAGCGTGGGAGAAATCGGATCGACAGGGGCAGTGAGTACCCTGGGGTCACCAGCAACCACGCCACTCTGATGTGATGCCTAGTTGGGGTGATGATGTGTAAATAAACAGAGAGAGAATTGCAAATCTTGACATGGCCAAGCAGAATAGCTCAAGCATTTAAAGATGGTTACCCGCAAACCTAACTGGAAGGCAGTTGCTGTGTGTTGGCCGGAGAGAACTTCATTCCTTGCCGCAGTCGTTTCCTTTTGCCTGACAAATCTGGAACCACTGACCCAGCATCTATTGCTGCAGGACCAAAGAGTAAATTAATATTCTTCTTTCAGTTAAAGCAAAAAAAGAAAGAAAAACAAGCCCCTTTTTTTCTTCGTAGTCTTGTCAGGTCTTAGGAGCTGCCGTGATCTAAAGGAAATAAATCTCGTCATAAGTTCCAAAAGAAAATAATACAGATTTTTCAGTTTGTGCATTTTTGTTTTGTTTTGCTGATTCCCATTGAAACGTTCCCAGGCTCGTTGTGAGGCATTTGCAGTGTGTGTTGCTTTATTAACTATACCATTGTAAGATTCCTCAGAGGTTAGGCCTGCAAAATCTAGCTGTAATTGAACTAATTGTAATCATGATGCATCAGTAAACTGATTTTAAGATTGCTGCTAAAAATGTTATTTAGCGGCAGTCTTAAAACAAGTTCACTGATGCGTCATGATTACAATTTATTGTAAAATCTACAATTTACAATAACAAATATTGAATTCATTTATAA
Source organism: Leucoraja erinaceus (assembly GCF_028641065.1). Lineage (NCBI taxonomy): Eukaryota > Metazoa > Chordata > Chondrichthyes > Rajiformes > Rajidae > Leucoraja > Leucoraja erinaceus. The sequence goes on along the minus strand of NC_073383.1, from coordinate 28,645,092 downwards.
TATAATCATGTACATGACTCACCTCCACTAAAATGCTACTTGTCCTCTATATATGTTTACTCCCATTATTTGTAATTTATAATTTCCTTTTGCTATTTGTTCAGATTTTTAATTTTAATTCTAGTTATTTGCTTATTTCAAGGGTGGCACAGTGGTGCAGTGGTAGAGTTGCTGCTTCACAGAGCCATGGTCCCGGGTTCGATCCTGACTTCGGGTGCTGGCTGTACAGAGGTTGTACGTTCTCCTTGTGACCACATGGGTTTTCTCTGGATGCTCCAGTGTCCTCCCACACATCCAAAGATGCATGCATGTAGGTTAATGCGAGGGAGAAGAGGGAAGAGACTGCAGCCCTAAGATTTTTGCCTCCACCACAGTGAGGAGGTGTTTGGAGGACTCACTGTGGTGGATGTTAATTTGTGTTTATTGTTGTTTATTATTGTATCATTGTATGTATGACTGCAGGCACGAAATTTCGTTCAGACCGTAAGGTCTGAATGACAATAAAGGAAATTCAATTCAATTTAATTGGCTTCTATAAATTGTCCCTAGTGTGTTGGATAGAAGTAGTGTACGGGTGATCATTGGTCAACACAGACTCGATGGGCTGAACGGCCTGTGTCCCTACATTTTGCATCTCGAAACTAAACTACAATTCTACTTTCCTTATCTGGTGAAAAGAGGAGTGACAAAATGTAGAATGTTCCACATGCAGTTTTTCCTTGGTATAGCCAAGAGCAATTCCCTGGAGCAATTAACACTAAACCCCACCTAGCCCCAACACTAAACAACAAATATAGATTCTAGGCAGGCACAATAGTGAAACGAGGAAGTGCAGGCACTGGAACCTTGAGTAAAATACAAAGTACCGGAGACACAAGGAATCGCCGATGCTGGTTTACAAAAAAAAGCTTGAATGACTGAGCCGCTTGCCCAAGAATCCATTCGACCCACAATGTCCATACTAGCCCTCTGGAAACCAGTCCCTTCAGCCCACAACACCCATACTAGCGCTCCAGAAAGCCCCCCCCCCCCCCCCACTGGCCACCAATATTGGAATTGGTGGAGAGGTGGAATAATGCGTTGGGAGACCAGCCCTCCCGTGTGATGCTGGGACCCAACACTTTGTCTAGTATATATATATAATCATGCAGCAGCCTCCCCACGAGGTGTCGGGCGACGGACCCGAGGACTGAGGACCGCGAGTTCGGCCGCTCCAGTGCAGGGCCCTACTTCACCTCCGGGCTCGTTCTTTCTGCGCCTTTTGAATAACGGGGGGGAGGGGGGGGAGGGGAGTGACGTCACTCGAAGCAGGTGGAAGATTCTGTGTGTTTGAGACGTCATCAGAGAGAGCTGCTCGTTTAAATTCAAAGTCTTTTAATATTTTTAAACATTTTCAGTAATAAGTTGAGTAATAAAGCATACAATCTTCAGATGTGATTTTGAACTTGACGGGAAAAATGTCAACCAGAATATGTTAATATTTTATCGTTACCGTGTAGTTTTATCACGAAGATATAAAAACACACATATATACACACATACAAGATCAGAGTTTTAATAGGTATATGATACACAAACACACACACACATATAAAGCTTTAATCATCAATTTTTTTTAAAGCTTTAATCATCAATAACGTGAAATATAGCATCAAATCTTAAGTGAACCTGATTGCGGCGTGGAGGGCAAAAATGTGAGTCAGAATATGTAAAAATGTAAGCGCTAGCGTGTCGCGTTTTGTGGGAGATCCAAAACATACAAACATATATATATACAACACATAAGATGAGTCTTTTATAGGTATACTAGACCAAGTGGGACCTGTTGGGTCCCATCTCCCAATGCAGGGAGGGGGGGGGCACGGCATCACACGGGAGGGCTGATCCTGTAACACGGTGTCGGCGCTCAGCCTGGAGACAGGCGCCCACCGAAGCCAATCACCGCCATCACCCGTTCCCCCAACGTAACCCGTTCCCCAACGCAACTCGGGCCGAGCCCTGTGAGCGGGGCCGAGAAAGTGAATTGGTCTTTTAAAATAAACGGAATAAAACCAACGTTCAAAGAATCAGTGCAAATTAAGTTAAAAACCGCGAGATGTTTTAAAATAAATGTTATCTTTAAAGATGGCGAAAATGAAGCAGTCAGAATCAAGCGTTGGTGAAGTCGATGTTGAGTCAACCTCAAGCAGTGCAGAAGTGACTGTTGGAGAGCTGATGAAGCTGTTATTGAAATGATGCCCTCCCCCTGACGCCACTGGAAGGTGGTGGAATATTCTGTTCCACTCTACCATTGTGGGGGGGGGGGGGGGAGGGGGGGTATCGTGACATCACTGGAAACTGGTGTTTTAAAAGGCAGTTTGGGCTTTTTTTGAAAACTCCTGGAAAAGGGTTCTCTGTGAATCGGAGTTTGCCTTTTATTTAAACTTTTTATTTAAACTTTACTCATCAATAACATTTTGAAATATAGGATGAAGTCTTAAATACACCTAATTATGGTATGGAGGGGGAAATATGAGTCAGAATATGTTAAAATTTAAGCTCTAGCACGTAGCATTTTGAGGAAGATACAAAACATACAACACATATACAGACACCACACATACAGACATAGACAGACAAGATGAGGCTTTTATAGATATATTAGACTAAGTGGGACCCATTGGGTCCCATGTTCACACGGGAGGGCTGGTACCCCAATGCAATATTCCACCTCTCCACCAATTCCAAAATTGATGGCCAGTGGGGGAGAGGGGCTTTCTGGAGCGCTAGTATGGGTGTTGTGGGCTGAAGGGACTGGTTTTCAGAGGGCTAGTATGGGCATTGAGGGCCAAATGGATTCTTGGGAAGGCAGCTCAGTCACTCAAGCTTGATGTGCTGGCAGCTCACTCACAACTGGTGGGCTGGCAGTTGACTCACGGCTATTCCTTGAAATTCTATTTCAAGCAGGGTGGAAGGCCACCGAATTCAAGTGCAGATTCCGACCACTTCAAGCAGGGTCCAAGTCCACCAAACTCAAGTACAGTTTCATATCACTTCCAGCAGGGTGCAAGGCCACCAAATTCAAATGCAGTTTCATACCTTTTTATGCAGGGTGCAAGGCCACCAAATTCAAATGCAATTTCATACCATTTCATGCAGGGTGCAAGGCTATCACATTCAAATGCAGTTTCATACCATTTTAAGCAGGGTGAAACCACCATAAAATCACCACAAAACACCACATAAACACCACACTCACAGTTCAGTAGACATTCAGTGTGTTCAGTTGATTCACAGCTCAGACAGAGTCGTGACGTCTCCCTCCCTCATCTTGCAAAGACTGAGTCAGACCCACACTTCCTGGTATTATAATCCCTCCCCCCTCCCACCGGAAGGGGCCTGGCCTTCATGGCGTGATTGACAGGAGAGAAATTCTCAACATTTTTTAAACACTTTTATTTTTCATTGATGGGAAGAATCCTCTGCACCTGATGAGCCGAGGGGGACTGAGTAAGATGGCCAAAAATCACAGTCGTAAGTGGTAGCGTTTTATCTAAAATCAATATACAGTGCAAACAGGAAGCTGTCAAATTTAGACTTTTTGCTGTGCTTTCGTTCAAACTAACCACCACCAACCATTTGTTGGGCTTTAGTTCAAACCAACCATTTGCTGTGCTTTAGTTCAAACCAACCACATTTTCATTTTGAAACCACATTAAGGGCATTCAAGGTCAGTAAAACCACACTCACAGTTTAGTAGACATGTGTTCAGTGTTATTCACAGCTCAGACTGAGAGACGTAACCCTCTCGCTTCCCCCATCTTGCAGAGACTGACTGAGGCACTCAACACTTCCGGGTTTTATAGTCCCTCCGGAAGGTGCATGGCCTTCAGGAGAGAGACTCAACAATTTTAAACACTAATAAATCTTTTATTTTTTATCGATGGGAAAAATTCTCTTGTCCTGCACAACGGAGGGGGACTCTGAGTAAGATGGCCAAAAATTACAGCCGTACGTGGCAGCGTTTTTTCTAAAATCAATATACAGAACAACAGGAAGTGGTCAAGATCAGACTTTTAGTAATATAGATAGATAGATACACACACACACACACACACACACACACACACACACACACACACACACACACACACACACACACACACACACACACACACACACACACACACACACACACACACACACACACACGTATGTGGCACTGTCTGTTTGCAATCATTGATATCCAGTTAATGATACTTCCCCTGGAACCTTTGAAAATTCAGTCACGATTCATTACAAATGTATTAAACCGTCTTGAATTTGAAGAACTTCTGCGGGTATTTTGCAGGTGTTGCTGCCATCTAGACTGAAACATCAAAGACAGCTTCCACCAATTCAAAGAGAGAATATCAGACAAGGTGAAGCTTGGAGCTGGACTGTTGTGAAATACCCAGCGTGGATAGAAAACTGAAGGAAGGGGGTTAGAGATGGGGCTGGATGCATTTTTATTTTGTCAAATCTGCCAGAGAGTCCACGAACTAGCCACTCAAACTCCACCTAATTAGAATTATATTCCTTCTGATTTAGGAAGCAGCCCATGTTAATATTTCAAAGCCATGGTGGCTGAGGGAAATGGATTCTTCCTCCTTTAATATTAGTTGGTCTGGTTAACTGAACAACATGTTATGTGCTGTAGTATTTAAGGGTGTCTTCGCTTGTTCAGCTTCACTTTGTCATATTGTCACACATACTAGTTGCTCTTGAAATCAAGTAAAGAATTAAAGGAAATCTAAACCTTGTTTTAAGTCAAAGAAGCTGCATGATTAACAGGGGTTGGTTTGAATTCCATCATTTCTAATGACGTTACAGTTTTCTGATTTTGCATTTAGGGCAGCACAGTTGTTAGAGATGCTACCTCACAGACCAGACCTGACCTCGGATGCTGGGTGTGTGGAATTTAGTGGAATTTGGTGTATAGAAACAGCATGGAAACAGGCCCTTCGGCCCACCATCCTTGCTGTCAAACGATCACCTGTACACTAGATCTAATTATTCAGAATGTTGCTCCTTATACACTAGGGGCAAGTAAAGGGCCTGTCCAACGAGCATGCGACTACATGCGGCAAGCGCGACCTAATGTGGTCGCTAGAGCCGTACGGCCTCGCGGGGCCGGTCCCGCTTTGATTGCCGGAGCCATATTGAGTTGGGCGGAGCTGGTCCCGACATCGCTGGTCCCGGCCCGCAGCCGCATTGAGGTCATACGTACCGCCTCGACGGGCGTACGCAGCGTCTCGACGCCGTACGCAGCGTCTCGACGGCGTACGTCACGCGTGAACTTCCCGTGGACTTCGCTCGAACTTCATGTCAACTCTTACAAGATCACTCGACCTCCGCGCGGCCCCCGCTTCCGGTTTGGTCGCGCTTGCGACATGCAGTCGCATGCTCGTGGGACAGGCCCTTTAACCTACAACCCTGTACGTTTTAGGGTGTGGGAGCAAACCGGAGCACCTGGAGGAAACCCATGCGATGACAGGGAGAATTTGCAATGAGGACACATGGGTTTTTGTCCGGGTACTCCGTTTCCCCCCACATCTTAAAGACGTGCAGGTTTATAGGTTAATTGGCCCTCTGTAAACGGAAGTGTGATAACAGAACCAGTGTGAACTGGTGAGTGATGATCAGTTCGGACTCGGTGGGCCAAATGGCCTGTGTCCATGCTGTGTCTATCAAAATAAATTCCAGCATCTGTCTCTGAATTAGTTCTATTGATGAAAATTTTGTTTACATTGCACATTATTATGAGATGAAGAAAACATACTATATGCAGGATCAACTCTTCACTGCTGAGTAATGGTTTCCAGATTGTAGAAATTGATGGATGCAGTTTTTGTCCTGGATAGGCAACATTGAAAGGAGTATTCATCCTGCAAAGAATGTAGCATTTGGAATAAAACACAAAGTGCTGGAGTAGACGGGTTAGGCAGCATCTGCGGAAGGAATGGTTGTTTCAGGTCGGGACTCTTCTTCAGATTCGAAACGTCACCTATCCATTCCCTCAGCAGAAGTTACTTGACCTTCTGAGTAATTGAGTCATAGTCATACAGCGTGGAAATATCTTTCTTATAAAATAGTGTCCAATACTCTAAATGTGGCCTCATCAACATCTTGTATAATTGCAACGTGACCCCCCCCCCCCCACATCCCCAACCCCCATCCCCCACCCCACCCCCAACTTCGATACTCAATACTCTGACTGATGAAGGCCAAAGTGATGAAGGTCATTTTGACCACTCTATCTACCTGCAACACCGCTTTCAAGAAAGTTCAAGTAACTCCGGCACTTTACACTTTACTCACAATTCCAGTATCTGCATTTCCCTGTGACCTTTGGAAGATGTGCGGATCTAAAGTTTATTTAATATGGGATGGGAAGGGTCTATCACTGCCATCAGAATTGTGGCCCCACAGCAGAAGCGTCCACGTCGCGGGGCTGGAAACTGGAAGTATCCTGAGCTAATTCTGCTACCACCATCATCTATTGCGACAAGTGATGGCTTCCACTGATGGTCGCGGAAGCTTGCGTCCTTTTCAGGACGGACGATGACAGCGAGGCCAACATTTGCAACGATGGACATGAAAAGATGAAGAAGATGCCAGAATGTTTATTTACTTTAAAAGCAGATAAAATAGAACATAGAACAGCACAGGAACAGGCCCTTCAGCCTGCAATGTCTGTGTCGAATATGATGCCATGGCCAACTCTTATCTACCTGCACATAATCCATATCATATCCATAATCCATAAACATTTCATATCTATTTATTGCAATGGAAAACTGGATCTGCACATAAGATCGGGCAGCACAGTGGTACAGCTGCCTCACAGCGTCCTAGACCAGGGATTGATCCTGACCTCTGGTGCTGTCTGTGTGGAGTTTGCACGTTCTCCCCTGTGATCATGTGGGTTTCTTCTGCGTGCTCCGTATTCGACCCTTATCTCAAAGATGGGCGGGTTTGTAGGTTAATTGGCTGTTACATATAACCCCTTGCCTGAAGGTAGAACTAATGTGAATGGGTGATTGATGGTCAGCGAGGACTCGGTGGGCCAGAGGGCCCGTTTCAAAGCTACATCTCTAAAGTAAACCACAAAAAAATATTTTGCTCCCTAACCAATGATGTTAATGTTTTTCATTTAGCATAATGGTCCCACAGAGTAAATATATGTTTTTAATTCAAAAACTTTTAAATTGACCTCCATAAATTTTGAATTTCATTGAGATATTTTTTTACAATTAAATGGCATAGCTCAATAAAATAATTTAGTTGGAGTTTAGGAAAGTTGGATAATATACATTTTTCTGGCTGGCGCTTAGCATATTTTATGCAATGTATCCAAAAATTCATTTAGGACAGATTACATAGTTTATTCTGGTAGATCTACATTCATATGGCATATCACAGGAAATTTAAAAGTTATAGCAAATTAACCTTACCTGCACGTTTAAAGGCGAGCTGTCTGGCAAATTTACATGCATAGGGATGAAAATACTATTTGGAGAGAGATTGAGGGTTTATTTGATTCAATCACTCTCTCTAGCATCTTGACCTCCTTCTTGTGAAATAATCAGAAGTGTTTAGTGAGAATATTTGGGCATTAATAATGAATTGGTTTTCATCTGATTTTTTCCTGGCCTGGTAACAAATGTATTTTACAAATAAGTTATGAAAATCTCCCGGTTGATTTTACTACTGAGAGTCAAACACGCTGGATGTTAATATGTGTTTCCACTGCTCACATGGGATACTTGGCATTAAATCACAGTACGATGGTAGGGCGAGTGGTCAACTGGCCATTGGGCATCACAGTGGCGCAGCGGTAGAGTTCTTCCTCACAGCGCCAGAGACCCGGCTTCGATCCTGACCATGGGTGCTCTCTGTACGGAGTTTGTACCTTCTCTTCGTGACCTACGTGGGTTTTCTCTCTGTGCTCCGGTTTCCTCCCACACTCTAAAGATGTACAGGTTTGTAGGCTATATGGCTTCTGTAAATTGTAAATTGTCCCGAGTGTGTATTGGATAGTGTTAGTGTGTGGGGATCACTGGTCAACATGGACTCGGTGGGCCAAAGGGCCTCTCCACGCTGTATCTCTAAACTAAACTAAATTAAACTAAGTTACTTTATCCTGCACGAGTTGTACAATAAGTGAACTTTGCTATATATTGGGAACATCATCATAAATTAATTTGGCTTACAAATCATTTGCTATGTTCAAGAGTAATTGAATATTTTTTGTATATTCTGTGTACATGTAGTTACAAGTATTTTTCTCCCTTTCATTTTATTTTTCTGTAAGTTTAGTTTAGTTCAGCTTAGTTTAGTTTTTTATTGTTACCTGTACCGAGGTACAATGAAAACTTGTGTGTTGCGTACTGTACAGTCAAAGAAAAGACTGCACATGATTACAATCAAGCTGTCCACAGAGCACAGATAAAGGATAAAGGGTACAACATTAATTAGTGCAAGATAAAGTTTGATTAAAGATAGCTAAAAAGGACTCTAATTAGGTGGGTGGGAGGTTGGGACGACACTTAGCAGATGAGAGGACAGTTCACAAGCCTGATAACAGCTGGGTATGGTTACTGATATTCCCATATTCTGCTACCCCTCATCAATATGCCATGATGATATGTTATGATTGCTTAATAGAAAGGTAGAGCATAGAAATAGGCCCTTCGGCCCACTGAGTCCACGCCAACCATCGATCACCCCTTTGCACGAGGTTATCCCACTTTCTTATCCATTTCTTACACACTATGGGTAATTTACAGAAGCCAATCAACCTACAAACCTGCATGTCTTTGGGATGTTGGAGGAAACCAGAGCACATAGAAACATAGAAACATAGAAACATAGAAATTAGGTGCAGGAGTAGGCCATTCGGCCCTTCGAGCCTGCACCGCCATTCAATATAAGTTCATTCATAGCAATATGATCATAGCACCCGAAAGAAACTCACGTGGTCACAGGGAGAACGTGCAAACTCATCTATCTATCTATCTATATCTATCTATCTATCTGTCTGTCTGTCTGTCTGTCTGTCTGTCTGTCTGTCTGTCTCGCTCCTACTCCATTGCAGTGTCACATGTGCTCCATTCACTTCCACGCTCCTGGCAAGACCTGCAGCCATTTCTGCCTTGACCCACTGTCTGTGCTACACTGTTTTACCCCACATCCACACTGCAGCTTGACTTTCAGCTCCAATTCAGTTACTCTGCTCAAAACTTACTTTTCTTACATTGGTTTCCGGTAAGAATTTCTGCTATTCCAGCTGCGTGCATTATGTTACAGGTGTATTAACTGTTACATCGAAACAGAAAATTCCAAGCCTTGACCAGCCAGCTCTCCCACAAATAAAACTGCGTGTAATTATACAGTAATATGTCAGTGAAGCAATTATTTGAATGCTTTAACACACTTTTAACAGGGGTACTTTTGTTTTAAAGCAATCACCCATTATTGATTCAGAGACACACTTATACTTTGCTGCCATCTGTGGTAATTCACCACAGAAACAGCTCTGCTGGAAAAATATTTTACATGTTAGGGTTTTTATAACACATGATTTCAAAATGTCCATATAGCACAAACAGATTGTTGTGGCTCTTTATCATTACATGTGTAATATATATATAAACGCTGGAGCAAAGAAACATTTGCCTACTAGAAACAAGGAACAGCAGATGCTGGTCTGCAAAGAGAAAGTGACAAAGTGCTGGAATAGAGTCATAGAGTCATTGTGACTTTCAGAATGTGTTTGACTAATTGATCCTTGCAGATTAACATTAAGGTTGCTTTTCCAAAAGGGGACAAAAATGTAATGTTTGTCACATGAATGGTTTAGTCACATATGTGGACTGAACCCTTCAGTTGATGTTTCTACACCGTTCATTCAGTTGAAAGACATGCCCTCCGCAATTATTATTATGGGCATTTCTGAGGACTATTTCTAATGTTACAATGTAGGAATAAATGAGACACAAAGTAATTGATTGATTAATTGATTGATATTTTATTATTCCAATAGACAATAGGCAATAGACAATAGACAATTAGTGCAGGAGTAGGTCTTTTAACCCTTCAAGCCACCACCACCATTCACTCTGATCATGGCTGATCATCCCTAATCAGTACCCCGTTCCTGCCATCTCCCCATATCCCTTGACTCCGCTATCTTTAAGAGATCTTTCTCTGGAAAGCATCCAGAAAATTGGCCTCCACTGCCTTCTGAGGCACGTGTGACATGTCACAATGGAATTCTTCGTTTTGCACAATATTCACAGCATATGGAAAGAATTGCCATGTATAGGGCGTCAACAAGGTTTCAAAGTGTTCATTACTGTCCCCAATGGTTCCCCTTTGTCCTCCGTGGCATGTCCTTGCCTGACCTCTGGCTCTCCGACGGCCCTCCTCAATCTCCAATGGCCCACTCCGCTCCTCGGAGGCCCTCCTCGCTATCGGCAGTTGTTCACGAGTGCTGGAGTAACGCAACGGGTCAGGCAGCTTCTCTGGAGAATGTGGGCAGGTGACGTTTACAGAAGCTGGTGGGGTGAAAGGTAAGGACCAGGGAATCTCTATCCTTGTTCGAATATAGACGACTCAATTTGTGAAGATTCAGTTTCACTTATAACTTATAAATGAAAGTTGCTTCAGTGTTGTTCTGCATGTTGGGGCAGCACAGTGGTGCAGCGGTAGAGTTGCTGCTTAGCAGGGCCAGAGACCCGGGTTCGATCCTGACTACAGGCGCTGGCTGTGTGGAGTTTGTACTTTCACCCTGTGACTGCGAGGGTTTCCTCCGGGTGCTGCGGTTTCTTCTCACATCCCAAAGACATCCAGGTTTGTAAGTTAATTGGCTTCTGTAAAAACTGCCAGTTGTAAAATTGGCCCCTGTGTGCGTGTGCTAGTGTTCGGGACAATTAATGGTTGGTGCGGAATCATGTTGTGTCTCCAAAGTGTAAGTGTGACACCAAGAGTGACATCTGTATACCTGAGTTTGAAATATTTAACTGCTTTAACATGGTGATCATAAGCCTGAAAAAAACCCTGAGTTACTCCAGCATTTTGTGTAAGCCAGCATCTGCAGTTTCTTCCAACACATTTTATGCCCTCAGTGTTCGGTAGGACCGTAAATTATATCATGGATTTCTGCATGTAACTTACAGTTGCCTTAATGCTTTTATCCTGCATCAGTTCACAGCTTCCTCCTTTACACTACCCAGGGCCAAAGATATCTTTTGGCTGCTTTGTGATAAGTGGTGTCTATTGAGCCCTAAGGTTCAAGAGCACAGACACCGAGGATTGTTAACCAGAAGCGTTTGACTTCCACAGATCTCATTATATGCACACTGGGCATTTCGAGACACAAGTTCCCCAGGAAGTATGCTGGAATATAGCCCTGAATAACTTCATGATTCCATGGCCTTTACTGGACCTCTAGTAGCTCTGGCCCTGGTAGCCCTCAACCTATGTCATAGAGTCATAGAATCACACGGCATGCCAACAAGCCTCTCTTAGGGGTTGATCAGTGGGTTGTCCATGATTACACGAAACCTGATCATTAATGTCTACCTCTGCCACCATGACATCTAGTTGTGCATCTGAGAAGAGTCATAGTCATACAGCATGGAAACAGGCCTTTTGGCTCAACGCCCACGCCAACCAACATGTTCCATCTACACTAGTCCCACTTACCTGCATTTGTCCCTCTAAGCCTATCCTATCCATGTGCCTGTCTAAATGTTTCTTAAATGTTGCGAAAGTACCTGCCTCAATTACCTCCTCCGGCGGCTCGTTCCATACACCCACCGCCCTTAGTGTAAATATGTTACCCCTTGGGTTCCTGTTAAATCTTTCTCCCCTCAACTTAAACTTACGTACGTCCTCTGGTGTCTATTCCCCTATTCTGGGCAAGAGACTCTGTGCATTTACCTGAGCTTTTCCTATCATGACTTTGTACATCCCCAAAAGATCCCCATCTCCTCCTCCTGTGCTCCAAGGAATGGAGACCTATTCAACCTTCCCCTTTAGCTCAGAACCTCGAGTCCTGGCAACATCCTTGTAAACAACGGAGAGGAAATAATGGAGGTGCAGGAGCAGTAAGAACATAGATCAGTACAGTGCAAGAACAGGCCCTTCGGCCCACAAAGTCACACATGATGCCAAGACCAACAGATAGACACTAAATGCCAGAGTAACTCAGTAGGTCAGGCAGCATCTCTGGAGACCCATTCTTCAAGGTCTTAACCCGAAACGTCACCCATTCCTTCTCTCCAGAGATGCTGCCTGTCCCTTTGAGTTACTCCAGCATTTTGTGCCTAGTTTTGGTTTAAACCAGCATCTGCAGTTCCTTCCTACACATGATGCCAAGACCAACTGTTATCTACGTGCACATATTCCTTGCATACCTATGCGCTAATCAAAAAGTCTCTTAAATGCCACGATTGTATCTGCCTCCACCACTACCACCAGCAGCATGCTTCAGGCACTTGCCACCCCATGAGTAAAAAAAACTTGCCCCTCGCATCTCCTTTAATCATTGCCCCCCTCAACTTATTCAAGAAGGGCGGCAGGGAGAATGCTGGCGAGTGCATTTAACATCTGTAGTTAAAAAGTTACTAGAGAGTATTCTGAAGGATAGGATATACAGGCATTTAGACAGACAAGGGCTAATTAGGGATAGTCAACATGGGTTTGTAAGTGGGAGGCCATGTCTCACAAATCTGATTGAGGTCTTTGAAGGCGTAGCCAAAAAAGATCAATGTGGGCAGAGTTGTAGATGTTGTACATATGGACTTCAGCAAAGTACTAGACAAGGTTCCGCATCATAGGCTGCTCTGGAAGGTTTGATCGCATGGGATCCAAGGAGAGATAGCTGAATGAATAGAACATTGACTTCATGGAAGGAAACAGGTGATGGGGATTCTCGGACTAGAGGCCTGTGACGAGTGGTGTGCCTCAGGGTTCGGTGCTGGGCCCGTTAATGTTAGTCATCTATATCAATGATTTGGATGAGAATATAAATGGCAAGATTAGCAAGTTTGCAGATGATACAAAAGTGGGGGGTTTTACAGATAGTGAAGTTGTTTTGTAAAAAATTGCAGCAGGATCTTGGCCATGTGGGCTGAGGTATATTTGATGGAATTTAATACAGAGAAATGTGAGTTTTGCATTTTGGGAAGTCTAACATGGGCAGGACCTACACAGTAAATGCTAAGGCTCTGGGGAGTGTTGTAGAACAGAGGGATCTAGGAGTGCAAGTGCATGGTTCCTTGAAGATGGAGTCACAGGTACATAGGGTAGTCAAAAAGGCTTTTGGCCTTCATCAGTCAGAGTATTAAGCATAGAAGTTGGGAGGTCATGTTGCAGTTGTATAATACATTGATGAGACCACATTTAGAGTATTGTGTTCAGTTCTTGGCACCATGTTATAGGAAAGGTGTTGTCAAGCTGGAAAGGGTACAGAGAAGATTTATGAGGATGTTGCCAGAGGGTGCGATCTATAGGGAGAGGTTGAGTAGGCTGGGACTAGTTTTTGGAGTGCAGGAGAATGAAGGATGATCTTTTAGAGGTGTATACAATCATGAGAGGAATATATGGAGTGGATGCACAGTGTCTCTTGCCCAAAGTAGGTGAGCCAAGGACCAGAGGACATAGGTTTAAGGGGAAGGGGAAAAGATTTAATAGTAATCTGAGGGGTATCTTTTTCACACAAAGGGTGGTGGGTGTATGGAACAAGCTGCCAGAGGAGGTAGTTGAGTCACGGACTATCCCAACATTTAAGAAACTTTTAGACAGGTATATGGATAGGTTTGGAGGGATATGGACTAACTCTGGCAGGTGGAACTAGTGAACTCTGGGAGATGTTGGCCAGTGTGGGAAAGTTGGGATGAAGGGCCTGTTTCCACACTGTATGACCCTGTTAAGACTTTTCCATCCTGATTTTTCCATCCTAGAATGAATGTTTATCCTCTCTACGCCCATCATAATTTTATATACTTCCATCAGGTCTGGTTCAGTTGCCGGCCCTGCTATTTACTTGCCTTTTCTTATCTCCAGTTCCCTCCTTCAGTTTCAACAAGGATCCCGACCCGAAATGTCGCCCGTCCTTTTTCACCAGAGATGCTGCCTGACCCGTTGAGTTACTCCAGCACTTTGTGTCTAACTTTGGAATAAACAAGCATCTGCAGTTCTTTCTACACATCATTCTGGTAAACCTCCTCTGCACCCCTTCTAAAGCCTCACCATCCTTCCTGTACCGAGGCAACCAGAATTTCACTCAATATTCCGAATTCTGCTCTTTGCATTGTCTTTACTTTAACGAGTAAAATAATCACAGTAAAATTAATAAAATACTGAAAGGCTGTGCAAAATGCATGATATAAACTCGTAGTACAGTAGAGATTATTGAACCTCACACTTTAAATTCTTAACAGATTTTGATACAGTGTATTTCTGCAAGTACCTCATTCATTAATACATTGAATTAACACATGGTTAATGCAGTGTGTGTCTTTCCCATCTGCTTCACACTAACCACTTTAATAATGGGATCTTCAAGTTCACTGATGTACTGCAGATGTATGTAAAATAGATAGGCCTGTCTTCCAGTCAGAATCATCCTCTTTCCCCTAAATGCTGCCAGCATTCAATCTCCCCCAAATCATAAAGTATTTTGGATAGGTAACATTAAATTACATTATAATTCCACAACAGTTTAGCCAGCAAAGCATTTGGCATGGAGATATCCCCTTCTCCTTCCGAGCTTAGATCAACATTAATAATAGATCAACAATTGCTCATGTGTAAGTAAATATTTTATAACAAGAATTGAACACGCTAGTATCGATTAAGTTAGTAAAGATGTGGTGTAAGCTATTAACATTGATGCTTAAGATAAACTTTAACCATTCAGCATGCATGCTGCTATTTAGCTTGAATCGATAAAATGCTTTTTGCCGACTTCTTCAGATGTGCCGTAGAAAGTATTTTATCGGGATGCATCACAGCATGGTTTGGGGACAGGTCCATCCAAGATCACAAGAAATTGCAGTTGTGGAAAGGCTGGAAAGCGCACAGAGAAGATTTACAAGGATGTTGCCAGTGCTAGAGGGTGTGAGCTATAGGGAGAGGTTGAGTAGGCTGAGACTCTATTCCTTGGAGCACAGGAGGATGAGGGGTGATCTTATTGAGGTGTATAAAATCTTGAGAGGAATTGATTGGGTAGATGCAGTGTCTCTTGCCCAGAGAAGGTGAATCGAGGACCAGAGGACATAGGTTTAAGGTGAAGGGGAAAAGATCCCCTTCGCCTTAGGAATCTGAGTGGTTCCTTTTTCGCACAAAGGGCGGTGGGTGTATGGAACAAGCTGCCAGAGAAGGTAGTTGAGGCAGGGACTATCCCAACATTTTTTAAGAAACAGTTAGACAGATTATGGATAGGACAGGTTTGGAAGGATATGGACCAAACACCGGCAGGTGGGATTAATGTAGCTGGGACACGTAGACCCCTGTGGGTAAGTTGGGCCAAAGGGCCTGTTTCCACACTGTATCACTCTATGACTCTATGACCTTAGATAGAAGGTGCTGGAGTAACTCAGCGGGTCAGGCAGCATCCCTGGATAGGCAACGTTTCGGGTTGGAACCCTTCTTCAGGCTGCATGACCTGAAGTTACTCCAGCATTATGTGTCTATCTCTCATATAAATCAGCATCAACAGTTCCTTATTATTAACTTTCTCTCCCTTGTCTTTTCAGTTTTACTTTTATTTGGGCTTCCACATTTAGTCACCCAGTTGTGTCAAACTCAAAAGTAAACAAAACCACCAGAATAGGAATAAGAGTCCATATTTGAATGATTATCCAGTTTTAACGCGTTCAAGTACATGTTGCTATGTGATATATCTATATTTATAGTTTGAAGAATTGTCCCAACCCGAAACGTCAACTAATCAATGTACACCAGAGGTGCTGCTTGACCTGCTGAGTTACTCCAGCACTTTGGGTCCTTTTGTGTAAACCATCACCTGCAGTTCTTTGTTTCCATCTATGTTTATAGTTTGAAGAAGGGTTCCCAACCTGAAACGTCTTCTGATCCATATTCTTTAGCAATGCTGCCCGACCCATTGAGTTAAACGAGCAGATTGCAGTTCCTTGTGTCTATATTTATTTCAGACTGCTTTATATAGTTCTACAAAAGCAAAGCATGAAACTCCATTTACTCAGACGTCCTGCTGGTGAACTGTCCATTATCAAATTGTTCTCCGTGGATGTTGTCTTGTACGTACATCTTATTCTACATTTCCTACCTGTCAACAGAAACTGCAATTAGAAACAAATCTTCATGATCTTAGACATCCTGAGGTGTTCTTTGTTTTTTTTCCCATACATTGTGATTTTTGTAAAATTAGAACTCAGGATAAGTATTTTAACACAGACATTTTCAGATTCAAGAGTTATGTTTTAATGAGCTGCCAGAGGAGGTAGTTGAAGCAGGGACTATCGCAACGTTTAAGAAGCATTTCGACTGGCACATGGATAGGACAGGTTTAGAGGGATATGGGCCAAACGCAGGCAGGTAGGACTAGTGTAGATGGGACACGTTGGTCGGTGTGGGCAAATTGGGCACAAGGACCTGTTTTCACACTGTATCACTCTATGACTATGATCCCAGGAATGAATAGGTTAACCTATGATGAGCGTGTGTCAGCACTGTGCCTGTATTTGTTGAAGTTTAGAAGGATGAGGGGACCCCTCAATGAAACATACAGAATAGTGAAAGGCTTGGCTAGAGTGGATGTGGAGAGGATGTTTCCACTAGTGGGAGAGTCTAGGACTAGAGGTCATAGCCTCAGAATTAAAGGCCATTCTTTTAGGAGAAATGTCTTTAGTCAGAGGGTGATGAATCCATGGAATTGTTTGTGGATGCCAAGTCAGTGGATATTTTTAAGGCAGAGATAGATAGATACTTGACATACAGGTTTCAGAGGTTATAGTGATAAGGCAGGAGAATGGGGTTAGGAGGGAGATAGATCGCCCACGATTGAATAGTGGAGTAGGCTTGATGGGCCGAATGGCTTAATTCTACTCCTATTCAACATGACCTTATGACTATGATTCATTTTTTTGCTCCTAAACTCACCTTTTAACTGCTAAATCCCAACAGCAGTCTCTCTGACCCAGTCTTCCATAGGTTAGAGTCTACTGACAGAATAAAGGCATATAATTGAGCGGCATGAACACATGGAACTAAAACAGTGGTAATATAAAAGTAATTTCCGAGAGGTTGCTGCTGTAAATCTGTCCCAGAATATTGCAGCTTGAAAGTAACTGCACATTTACACTTTGAAGAATCTTCTTTCTTGTCAGCTGACTTTTCTACGACTGTCAATCATTAATCACAAACACACATTACCTTGAAGTTTAATAAGCACAAATAAAGTATTTATGTGCCATTTCTCAAAGCAGCATTGACTGCCTAACTTTCTTAAGTGAATTTTAAATACCAGAGGTTTGGAAAAACCACTCAGATATATGTTTCCATTTTATAATTGTGGGTAGGAAATCAGTCTGCCTGTATATAAATCTACTTTGGCCTTACTTACGTGCACCTTTTTTGAAACGGAATATTTTGTTCCCAAAAGGCCACAAAGTACTGGAGTAACTCAGCAGGTAGACACACAAATTACTGGACTAATTTAGCAGATAGGCACAACAAGTACTGGACTAACTTAACAGAGAGACACGAAGTGCTGGAGTAAATCAGCGGGTCAGACAGCATCTCTGGAGAAAAGGAATAGGTGACGTTTCAGGACGGAACCCTTCTTCAGACTAAAATATATAGGTGGGGGAGTGGGGGCAAGGGAAACTGGAGGCATGAAAAGGCCAGAACAAATCTGGGCTGGCAACAGATAACCTTATGAAAGTAACTCATCAGGTCAGACAGAACCTCTGGAGAGCATGGACAGGTAATGATCCGGGTCGAGACCCTTCTTCAGATTCTCTCTCACTTCTCTCCCTCTGTGATTATATCTGCAGTTCTTTGTTTCTGCATTCCGAATATTTTGTTGGATTTCGAATTCAGCTTTTGACCTACTTCTGAGGTCAAGCAGTTTTAAACATCACAATTTTTACAAGGATCGGGTCAGATCGCATTTGGAGTATTGTGAGTTGTTTTGGTCCCCACATCTGATGAAGGATGTGCTGGCGTTGGGGAGAGTCCAAAGGTTTACGAGAATGTTCCCGAGATTCACATATGATAAGCGTTTGTCACCACTGGGTCCATACTCGCTGGAGTTTAGAAGGATGAGGGGGGATCTTCATTGAAAATTACCAAATAGTGAAAGGCCTGGATAGAGTAGATATGGAGAGGATGTTTCTGCTAGTGGGAGAGTCTAAGACCAGAGGTCACAGCCTCAGAATAAAAGGATGTACTTTTAGGAAGGGGATGAGGAGGAATTTATTTCATCTTAGGGTGGTGAATCTGGGGAATTATTGCCACAGACGGTTGTGGAGGCCACGTCATTGGATATTTTATGGCGGAGATTGATAAATTCTTGATTAGTTTGGGTGTCAGGAGTTATGGGGAGAAGGCAGGAGAATGAGGTTGAGAGGGAAAGATAGATCACCCATGATTGAATGGTGGAGTATACTTGAAGGGCCAAAGGCCTAATTCTGCTCTGGGCACCCAGATCCTGACAAATTAACAAACTCCTATAACTTAGGAACTTATGAATAGTAGCTAGACTACTCCTTTGGTCTGGCCCAGCAGTATAATGAACTATGTGAGCAAGATTGGCACACACATCTTCATCTAAATTAATCACTAATTAAGGATCTTTGATGAAACCACATGATGACATGATGGTGTGACACAGTGTCATAGCTGGTGAACTTGCTGTCTCACAGCACCAGAGACCCGAGTTTGATCCTGACTACAGGTGCTGCCAGTGTGTGGAGTTTGTACGTTCTCCCTGTGGTTTTCTCCGAGTGCTCTGGTTTCCTCCCATGCTCCTAAGACGTGCGTGTTTATAGGTCAATTGGACTCTGTAAATTGCCCCAAGTGTGTAGGGAGTGGATGCGAAAATGGAATAATAC
>NC_073383.1:28490965-28620965 GCF_028641065.1 Leucoraja erinaceus | reverse complement strand
ACCATTCATTGTGATCATGGCTGATTGTCCCCTATCAATAACCCGTGCCTGCCTTCTCCCCATATCCCTTGACTCCACTACCCCCTAGAACTCTATCGAACTCTCTCTTAAATCCATCCAGTGACTTGGCCTCCACTGCCCTCTGTGGCAGGGAATTCCATAAATTCACAACTCTCTGGGTGAAAAAGTTTTTTCTCACCTCAGTCTTAAATGACCTCCCCTTTATTCTAAGACTGTGGCCCCTGGTTCTGGACTCGCCCAACATTGGGAACATTTTTCCTGCATCTAGCTTGTCCAGTCCTTTTATAATTTTTTGTATGTTTCTATAAGATCTCCCCTCATCCTTCTAAACCCCAGTGAATACAAGCCTAGTCTTTTCAATCTTTCCTCATATGACAGTCCCGCCATCCCAGGGATCAATCTCGTGAACCTACGCTGCACGGCCTCAATCACAAGGATGTCCTTCCTCAAATTAGGAGACCAAAACTGTACACAATACTCTAGATGTGGTCTCACCGGAGCCCTATACAACTGTTTGTAGGATTGTAGATGGTAGGATTGTAGATTGTAGGAACAATTTTAGTTACACCCTACTTATGAAAACAGTAAGTTCATGAAATTACTTCTGAGGGGGAGAGTGGTGTCAGAGACATGGGCTCGATCCTCCCTGCGACTACACGGGTTTCCTCTGGGTGCTCCGGTTTCCTACCACATCCCAAAGACGTGCAGGTTTGAGAGTAAATTGGCTTCTGTAAAATTGCCCCTAGTGGATGAGAAAGTGGGCTAACATAGAACTAGTGTGAACGGGTGATTGATGCTGGGCGTGGACTCAGAACGTGGGCTAAACTAGAACTATTGTGTGCAGGTGATCATTGGTCAGCATTGAATTGAATTTCCTTTATTGTCATTCAGACCTTTCAGTCTGAACGAAATTTCGTGCATGCAGTCATACATACAATAATACAATAATAGACAACAGAACAGACAGTAAACACAAATTAACATCCACCACAGTGAGTCCACCAAGCACCTCACTGTGATGGAGGCAAAAATCTTAGGGCTGCAGTTTCTTCCCTCCTCTTCTCCCTCTGCGGTGGGGCTATAACCACACCGGGCGATGGTAAATCAGTCCCGCAGCTTACCGAGCGCCGCGAACGTGCCGGTTCAAACACCGCGGCCCGGGGTGGTCGAAGCTGCCGCCCTCCAGTCCAGCGGACGCAGCTGCTGACGACGTCGTCCACTGGCCCGTGGCCGAACCCCGGACTCAGGCAGCCGCCGCCAGAACGCCGTCTCAGCCACCGGAGCACCGTTCCAGCCCCGAGCCGGGTCGCCCTCACGTGAGTGTCTCAGCCCCGCGCCAGGCCGCCCTCACGGGAGCGCATTACCCTCGAGTTGGGCCGCCCCGATGGGAGCGCCGTTAGCCTCGAGCTGGGCCGCCCCGACAGGAGCGCTGTTACCCTCAAGCTGGGCCACCCCGACGAGAGCGCCGTTCCACCGTCGGGCTGGCCGCCGCGACGGGAGCGCCGTTCCACCCTCGAGCTGGGCCGCCCTCACGGGAGCGCCGTTCCAGTCCCAAGCTGGTCCGCCCTCACGGGAGCGAGCCCAGGGCGAGTCCTGACAGGCTACCTCCGGAGCCTCGAGGTCACCAGCTCCGCCATTAGGCCTCAGCGCAGACGGAGGCAGAGAAGGGGGATACGCATTCCCCCGAAGGGAGAGACAGCAAACCCCGTTTCAACCCCCCACATAAACTCAACCTAAAAAAACAAAAACTTAGCTAGACAAAACGAAAAAAACAACACAAAAAATGTAAAAACAAATGGACTGCAGGCGAGCCGCAGCCGTTCACCAGCGCCGCCACTTCCGGACTTTGAATAAGCAATAACGTAGATCTAGTGCAAGCGGGTGATCGATGAACAGCATGGATTCTGTGGGCCGAAGGGCCTGTCTCCATGCTGTATCTCTCAAAAAAAAGTACGGAAGGGTTGGTTTCTGCAGCATTATTCCCTTACCTTAAAAAAATACAACTAGAGTGGAACAGCATCAGCCCTAACGCCAAAATTAGTGTGTAAATGCACTGTTTGTAGAGAGTGCATTCAGTGCAAGCCTGAGTAATTTTGGGTCTTACCTTCAATACAGAAAATGCCTCCGGATGGATGGAGGTGATCTGTTGTAATTTATAAAGCACAAAAATCCTTCTGGAAGCAAATAATTTTTCAAATGATGTTGCCAAAATCCTCAGGATGAGCGCGGCTCCAACTTATCATTTACAACATGAAACGTGTATAATTGAAAGTGTTTCTACAGATTAAAAATGAAAGAGATAATCGACATCAGAAATAAAATGAATTTATCTTTCAACATTTTTATTCATACTTGCGTTTTAAGTTCGATTCACTGAAACTACAAATAAATCCTTTTCACTGAATGTACTACCATCTGTTTGCAATCTGAATTTACAACGATTATGGTTCATGTAATAAAATTTGTGCTTTTGCACAATTTATATTTATTAAAAAATACAATGGTTAAAAAAATGTCAGAATTAAATGTGGAATAAAATGTGGGATTTTAAACATAATTTTACTTGAGGGGACCATCTACTTTGAGTTTTATTCTTAACTATTTGTCAGATAACTATGCCGTGCAACTGTCTTTTTTTAAAATGAAATTCCCCTTTTATATTTAGTTAATTTTTAGTGTAATTTAGAGATACAGCACGAGAGGTGCAGGCACGAGATACAGCCCATTTGGCCACCAAGCCCGTGCCGACCAACAAACCCTGCACACTAGCACAACCCTACACACACTAGGGACAATTTACAATGTTACTGAAGTCAATCAACCTACAAACCTGTACGTCTTTGGAGTGTGGGAGGAAACCGGAGCTCCTGAAAACCCACTCGGTCACAAGGAGAATGTACAAATTCCATACAGACTAAACGCATGGTCAGGATCGAATCCACGTCTCTGGTGCTGTCAGGCAGTAACTCTACCACTTTGCCACCGTGCCGCCCTTCATTTGCCATGCTCTTTTTTTAACGAGGTTATGTCACAAATTTTAGAAGGGTGAGGCAGGATTGAAATTACCGAATAGTGAAAGACTTGGATAGAGTGGACGCTGAGAAAGGAGATGAGGAGGAATTTCTTTAAAGCGATGATGAATCTGTGGAATTCATTGCTGCAGACGGCTGTAGAGGCAAATTCAATGGATATATTTAAGGTGGAGATTGTCAAATTCTTGATCAGTAAGGTTGTCAGGGGTTATATGGAGAAGGCAGGAGAATGGGCTTGAGAGGGAAAGATAGAGCAGCCATGATTGAATGACGGTGTAGACTTGATGGGCTGAATGGCCTAATTCTGCCCCTAGATCTTACGAACTTATGAATTCAAACATCCCTCAAAACTCGGCTTACACGCGTGAACAATCATGCCAAAGCAAGAAATGATGATTGTGAATGTAATTATCGTCACACTAACAATGATTCAGTCACACAGAAGTTAGTGAAAATACATTTGTTGACATTATTAAAATTGATGAATTCATCTAACAGAAACGGCACATTTTTGAGGCACTTTGCAATGTAGATCGTTCTGGGAAACTTTCACTCTCAATAGGTGAGCCTGCAGAAGCCTTTCCATGGACTGGCAAAACTTATTTAAATTTTAATGATACACTAGACCAAGGGAGACCCTTGGGGGGGTGGGGGGGGGGGGGGCCTTCGCAGTTTCACACACACACACACAAACACACACACACACACACACACACACACACACACACACACACACACACACACACACACACACACACACACACACACCAACCAACACACACCCACCCCACACACACACACACACACACACACACACACACACACACACACACACACACACACACACACACACACACACACACACACACACACACACACACCCCCCCTTGACTCACACACACACCTATCCACTCCACTCCCCACACAGGACACACTAACACCCCCTTGATATTACATTAATATTATTCATTTGCTCCTTTTACACCATCCCCAGACCTATTCACTCACGCATAACCCCCAACTGCACTCTCTCCCCCCCTCTCTCTCTTTCTCTGCCACGGGGAGGGTAGAGAGGGAGGGGGAGGGGGTGGAAGCATTGCCTACCCAGGTTGTAGAGCAGAAGCCTCCCACCAGTGTGAGGACGGTCAAAAGCAGCGGAGCGATCAAAAGCAGCGGAGGGCCGGCCGATCATGGCTTCCGCGAGGGGAAATCCACCCACCAGCGTGACAGACGATCGGGCGGGGGAGACGGAGAGGAGGTCGTCCCCTGTGACGGCCACCACGGCTACTTTTCCACCGAGCTTCCCCACGACCGCCGCCGGCATGTTGTAGAACTTCAAGGAGCCAGCGGAGAGCACAGCACGACTTGAGCACGTGTTTAGCGGTTTCAATCCAGAGCCCTGGAAAACAGTGCCCAGCAGGCTGCACGTTGAAAATTACACGCAGCTGGCCGCAAGGAGCAGAGGCATTGTGACGTCATCCAGCTCGTATCAGCTCATTAGATTTTAAAAAGATCTCAGATTAGTGAACAATTTTAGTAAAAATCTCGGGAAATAATGAATCAAATTTTCAGATGAGGCGATTTTCAAGATCATGAGGTAAATCTCTACCGGAATATGTTAAAAATCCACCATTTGCGCGTCGGGTTTTCGAGGGGATGTGAATCGCATACAAACACATAAATCCACACACAAATAAATACATCCACATCCAAGATCAGAGTATATATTATAATAGATATCTGCACTCAATACGATGAACTGAGAATACAATATTTACATCCAATGTTCCATAAAATATTAATTTTGCAAATGAGCAATTATGGATTATGCTGTCAAGAAAACTATTCCATGTTTTTAGAAAAAGAAACAAGAAATATTCTGGATTCAACATTAGTGTAGCCATATATTCCTTAATATTGTTAAATCAAAATAGGAAGATTAAACGAGAACTTACCGTTTGAAGTTTGATCTTTATTTTATGAGAAATTGAAGTGTGGGATTACATGAGGAGCCCGCCAGCCCGCATGCGGGTCAAACTTCAAAAAGAGCAGCTGTATGAAACCACAGAATAGTTGCTGACCTAAGTGATTAATGAGCTAGAACTACCGAATGATCTTTATGAGAAGTAGGGTTGGGAGTGGAGGGCACGTAATCCTTCACTTCAACTTCTCATAAAATAAAGATCAAACTTCAAACGGTAAGTTCTTGCTTAATCTTCCTATTTTATATCAAAGTCATGTGAGTGACTACGGGAAGATTTCAAAGCTCTGTGGTTTCATGCAGTGAATCAGATTCCATGCAGACATACTCCAGACATGGCTGAAGAAACATACTTCATGGAAACATGATGTTAACTTAAACATGTCCATGCTTTTAATGGAAATAATAAGAATAGTCCCTTCACATCAGGGATAAACAATTGATTTCCTGCTGAACTTCGGATAATTGAACGCCATCGGTTGACCTAGCAAAGGCCGTGATGCCTGCAGACAATAACCTCAGGATCCGTTGAAGCTTCATTTCTTTGGATTTGGTATTGGACCCAATATAACTCCAAATAGAGGCGTTAACTACGGGCACATTTAAAGTTGCACAATTTTCTGGACTGGGATATTTTGCAATTGTTTCCACCATAGTTTCCTCCTTCAGCTGGTGGGAAGTGAGTTAGCTGATGTTTCTGGCCAACTCCCCTTGAAGTGGTTTGCCTGCCCCTGAAGGAACAGCAAATTTGGAGGCAAAAGCGGGCAACTCTTCTTTATGCGAATCACACACATCGTGCATTACAGCTTGAGCCTCTGGCACACATTCATATATTCGGAGTCAGCTGCATACTGATCTCTGAAACTCCCCTCGTCCGAGTGGGAGGAAATGAGCAACCCTGTACCAGGAGCTGCAGCAGACGTTTGAATAGAAATGCCTGAGTATGCCTCCGTAGCACGGAACATTTTGTGTGCCAGCATCTTCTCCATCTCAGATAACCGGCCTAACACATCAGACATCGATGTGGGAGCAGTATCCTCCTGGCCTGAATCATCTGACTGCCTTATTGTTTTCGCTTTGCCTTTACCCCCTTTCGGGGTCGCCAAGCTGCTTCCTATAGGAACTAATTCCGAGGTAGCTGAGCAGACCGGAGCTGCCAGCGACTCTGAGGAAGATATAGACGGCCGCCGGCTTCCCGCACTACCACGGTCTTCTGCAGCCGGTTTTACCGCGGCCCATCTAGGTTTGGTCCTAGGTTTCTCCATAATCAAACCTAGAGACTGTTGAAAAATAAAGTACACCAAAACACCCCAGAGCAAGTTTACACTTACCTGAGAGGCTTTTAAACTTACCGCTTGAGGAACCGACGTTCCTCCCAGCCTGACCGTGCGCCATGCGTTTGACGCTTTGACGCACATGCGGGCTGGTGGGCTCTTCACGTATTTTGATTTAAAATAGCACCTTCACATCTATCAGCTCCCAGACCGGGAGTGAATAAAGGATCCCTGCACTAGTTGGTTTTCATGATTGCATGGTTATTGCTATAACGCGTAAATATAATTTCAAAGTTATGTAGAACGCTAGGAAATGCAAATAAATACCTCATGTTAGAAATGCAAACAAAGCCCTCCCCCACACTACACTGAAACAGACCCATCAGCTGCAGACTGTCATTGCTACAGTGTGTCCACAAATTACTGCCGTCGCTGGGCTTTGAATGGCTTCTTCCTGCTCAGCATTTAGATAAAATAGTGACCAGGAGAATAAAGGGGAAAATGACTCGGCACTGTATGTAATTCATTGGTGAACATTTAGGAATCTTAAGAAGTCTATACGGCAGAGGGGAGGTGTGCCCTGTATGATGTTGATCTAATCCATTATCGGCAGAACTGGAGAGTGTCAAATGCCATTCATCTGCCTCCCTTGGGGTTTGTTTAAACAAAGAAGAAGAACCAAGGCAAGACAGATTTATAGCCACACTCTTCCCCGTAGTACATGGTTAACAGTTTAATTATCGTGGTTCAACTGTCAGCTGTGAAGGAACATCTCAAACTTGGAGACAGTGAGTTACGCAGCGGAAGTGAACTGCTGCTCGAGTATGTTGTTGGTGTCAGTATTTTAAGGAGATTATATTTCTGATGACAGTAGCATGTTGTTTCCACGTCAGATATAGTTTAGGTTAGTTACAGCGTGGAAACATGCGCTTCGGTCCATCATATCCATGCCGACCAGCGATCGTCTGTTCACACAAGTATTATCCTAAACACTGGATCCTTACAGCTGCAGACACCTAGGTTTAAGGTGAAGAGGGAAAGATTTCATAGGATTCTGATGGGTAACACTTCCACACAAAGCGTGTATGGAACGAGCTGCCAAAGGAGGTAGTTGAGGCAGGGACGATTGCAACACTTGAGAAACAATTGGACAGGTACATGTATAGGACAGGTTTAGAGGGGATATGGGCCAAATAAAGGCAGGTGGGTCTAGTGTAGATGGGACATGTTGGTCAGTGTGGGCAAGGTGGGCCGAAGGGCCTGTTTCCACGCTGTATGAATCCATGACTACGATTCTAACCTACAAAGCCGCACGTCTTTGGGATGTGGAAAGAAACCAGAGCACCTGGAGGAAACCCACGTGGACATAGGGAGGACGTACAAATTCCATACAGACAGCACCAGAGATCAAGGTTGAATGCAGGTCTAGCACTGTGAGGCAGCAGCTCTACCAGCTGAGCCACTGTGCTGCCCCATCGCGCACAGGGGTTGCTGAATTTCTCACGCTTCTCCTGTAGAATAGTTTTTCGCAGTTTTGCAGAAACTTATTTTGTTGAGATATACGTCCAGTGGAAAGAAAATTAAATCAAGGTGGTGCAGCTGGTGGAGCCGCTGTTTCACAGTGCCAGGGTTCAATCCTGACCTCGGGTGCTGTCTATGGGTGTGGAGTTTGCACGCTCTCCCCGTGACTGTGTGGGTTTCCTTCGGGCAGTCTGGTTTCCTCCCACATCCTAAAGACGTTTGTAGGTTAATTGGCCTCTGTAAATTGCCCCCAGTGTGCAGGGAGTGGATGCAAAGGAGGGATAACATAGAACTAGTGTGAACAGGTGTTCGATGGTCGGCGTGGACTCGGTGGGTCGAAGAGCCTGTTTCCACTCTGCACATCTAATCTAAACTTAACTAAACTAAACCAAATTAAACTAATAAACCAAACTAAAGTAAACTAAAGTAAACTAAACTAAACCAAACCAAATTAAACTAAACTAAACAGTTAGAGAGCGGAGGGAAGAGGGGGAGAGTTTGGGTGGGGTATTAGGGTGGAGAGAGGGAGAGAGAATGGGAGAGAGGGGGCTAGAGGGGGAAGGGGTAGAGAGGGAGGCGAGGGTAGTAAGGTGGAGAGGGGATAGAGAGTGTGAGGAAGAGGGGGAGTGGTTGGGTGTGGAGAAATACAATATGATACAATACAATACGGGTTTATTCGTCACATAAAGTGCAAGTGAAATGAATATGTCAGGGGTGGAGAGACGGGGGGAGAGAGGAGTTGAATGAAGGAGCTGGTGGAGGAAGGCATGCAGCAAATGTCTCAGCGAGATGCTGGGCGGATAGTAGGGAGGTTTCAATGGTGTGTTTCTTTAGGGCAATATCTGAAAATGGTTGAAATAAGTATTTTGTTAATACTTGCATCAGAGAGAGAGAGATATTGATCTATTTCACCCTCTGTCCAATGAACGGCACAATCGCATTGCCTTTACAGGTGCGGTTAGCGTCAATTTTCTTTTGAATAAAATGACAAAATGCGACTTGCATTGAAGTGGCGATTTGTATTGATCTTTACTGTGTACCATGAAGTGTGAATGTATCTCAGTATGTAAAGGCTAAAATTCTGCAGCCTCTAAAGCCAGTGAGATGGAACCGGAGGTGGGACAGGCATCTTGATTCGTACAGGTGTCAGAGGTTATGGGGAGAAGGCAGGAGAATGGGGTTAGGAGGGAGAGATAGATCAGCCATGATTGAATGGACAAGTAGACTTGATGGGACAAATGGCCAAATTCTACTCCTATCACTTATGACATGACCAAGACTGGCTTCTTTCCTGGGTAACTTCTGCATTTCCTCTCCTCCCCTCCCCTCTCTCCCCTCCTCCCCACCCCAGTCGTCCAACTTGTTCACCAGTTTCACCAGTTTGTTTCTGTCCTACCAACACCCCCCAATCCCCCCACCCCCCCCCCCCCCCCCCCCCCCCCCCCCCCCCCCCCCCCCCCCCCCCCACCACCCTCCCCCCCACCCCCCATCCTCCTGTCGTCTCTGACATCCGTACTAATCAAGATTCTGTCAATCTTATAAATATCCATTGACTTGGCCTCCACAGCCGTCTGTGATAATGAATTCCACGGATTCACCACCCTCTGACTAAAGAAATTCCTCCTCATCTACTTTCTAAAGGCATATCTATTTATTCTGAGGCTCTGCCCTCTGGTCCTAGACTCTCCCATTTGTTCATTCGTGTGGACCTACCCCTCGGGAAAGGATTCTTCCTTTTTTCTTAAAGTCGATCAAGTCTTGACTTTCTTCAGAAAGTTAAACTACTGAAAATCTACCTCCCCTTTGAGTAAAGGGTTGACAGTTTTGTGGCTGTAATGGCGTTATTCCTTAATCACTAATATCTGCAGGGCAACTCCCTGACATTCACTTCACACCTTTGCCAGAAACTACAAATTGAAACCTGCAGGTATCAGGAAGATTGCCGGCAATCCTGAAACACACTGAAGATCCTGCTTGTTATTTCCACCACTATTCTTGTTCACCCACGTCGGATAGCAAATGAAAGAGACTTGATCAGTGAAATAAGTTGGCAGGTCGAATAATTACTTACTAATAAGGCCTTCTTATTGCAGCTTCGCCCAGTAATAGTAAAGATTTTTTCGCACTTCCCCTCCACTTCCTGACAGAGGCTTCAAGCCATTTCGAGGGTAGGTAGACTCAAAAAGCCTGAGTGACTCAGCGGAGCAGGCAGCATCTCTGGAGAGAAGGAATGGGTGACGTTTCTGGTCGAGACCCTTCTTGTATGATGAAGATGAAGATTAGAGGGCATGGATTTAAGGTGAGAGGGGCAAAGTTTAAAGGAGATGAGCAGGGAATTTTCCAAACTATAGTCAAGAGTATTGTTAAATGTCCCGAAACTGAACAATGACGATCTTACTAGCAGCAGCACAACAGATATGTAAAAATAATGTAGGAAGGAAATGCAGATGCTGATTTACACCGAACATAGACACAAAATGCTGGAGTAACCTAGCAGGTCAGGCAGCATCTTTGGAGAAAAGGAATAGGTGACAAAATGTTGGAGTAACTCATGGATAACCCGCTGAGCTACTCCAGCAATTTGTATGTAAATATAGTACTCTGTGAACACCATAATAAAGAACAAAAAGCTAAGAATTTTGTAAAAAAACAAAACAAATTGTAATAGCGCAGTCAAAAACAATGCCCCCAAGTGTACGTAGAAACAAAGAACTGCAGATGCTGGTTTATGCCAAAGATAGGCACAAAGTGCTGGAATAACTCAGGTTCTGAAGAACGGTCCCGACCCGAAACATCACCCTTCCTTTTTCTCCAGAGATGCTGCCTGTCCTGCAGAATTACTCCAGCACTTTGTAACTATAGGTGACGTTTCGTGGTTGAAATCTTTTGCTTGGGCAGCTTACAATCCAGCGGTATGAATATTGATTTCTTATTTTCACATAACCCTTGCATTCCCTCTCTCTCCGTCCCTCCACCACCCCAGTAATCTTGCTAGTTTCTCTATAGCCCTGCTAGTTTCACTGTTCGTATCCCTTCCTTATCACCTCTTCCACAGCCTACGATGGACCATTGTGGGCTCCACCTTTCCTTGGTCATTGGTGTCGGCTCTGATTTGTCTGTACTTTTTCCATACCTTTGGTTTCCCTCTCCTTTGTAGAAGGATCTCAACCCAAAATGTCACCCATTCCATTTCTCCACAGATGCTGCCTGACCCACTGAGTTTCTCCAGCACTTTTTGGCTATGTGGCAGATGAGATTAGTTTAACTTGACATCATGTTCAGCACAGACCTTGTGGGCTGAAGGGCCTGTTCTTGTGCTGTACTGTTCTATGGTCCATGTCAGATGAAGCTTATAAATTAGGATATTTTTCACGAGTTCAAATGCTGATTCATCTCCCAACTTGATGTTCTTCTCAACAGTAGGCGTTCGAGAAGATAGACACAAAATGCAGGAGCAACTCAGCGGGTCAGGCAACATCTCTGGAAGATATGGATAGGTGACGTGACCCTTTTTCAGACTGAAAGTAAAGGTGAGGTGGGGGTAATAAACGGGGGGGGGGGGGGGGGGGGGGGTGATTACTGCAACCTCATAGAGCCATAGATGACCTCTGGAAGGGTGGAGCCCAAACAGACCTAATGGCCCATAAAGTCCTAGTCATACATTGTGGAAATAGGCCCTTCGGCCCAACTTGGCCACACCGACAAACATGTCCAATCTACACTAGTCCCACTTGCCTGCGTTTGGCCCATATCCCTCTAAACCTGTCCTATCCATGTACCTGTCTAATTGTTTATGAAACATTGTGATGGTCCCTGCCTCAACTACTTCCTCTGGCAGCTCGTTCATTGCACCCACTACTCTTTGTGTGGAAAACATTACCCTCAGATTCCGATAGAATCTTTCCCCCTTCACCTTAAACCTATGCTCCCTGGTTCTTGATTGCCCCGCTCTGGGCAAGAGGCTCTGTGCATCTACCTGATATATTCCTCTTACATTGTTGGCTGGGATGGTGTGATAACACGATGGGTACAGGGATGAGACCAGTGGAACAAGTAGGACAACAAGGGGGGGAGAGGGAGGGAGAGAGGGCGGGAGACAGGGGATGTTCTGTCAGTCCACCGATGAATTATCTAATTTATTTTTTCCTGTCAAACAGTAATTCCCAACAAGGCTAGTTTTGAAAGAAGATAGGCACAAAAAGCTGGAGTAACTCAGCGGGTCAAGCAGCATCTCTGAAGAAAATGAATAGGTGACGTTTTGGGTCGAGACCCTTCTTAATTTGGTGGAACGAGAGCTAAGAAAATGCTCTTTACAAGGAGTGAATGTTTGTTCTTGGCCAATAACATCTCCCGACAATATTGGTATTGCATTATGTGAGAGTAGGATAAATGGTGATGTAGATGGTACCTTGAGATGTCTCATGTCTGCTATTTTAACAAATATATGAGTTGCATAAGGAGCTAAACTGATAGTAAACTGCGTGAGATAAAGTTTTGAACTTTATATTTTTAATAAAAAGCATGAAGAAATTTTATTTTATAAGTTATTAAACTTTGTATTTGAACAAAATATATGGTGCTGACATTTTTTATTGTCACTTATATAATCGGTGAGCGATAATAGAGAATTTGGTCTATTCTACTGAATACACCAGATAATGTTAAATCATGAAGTCCCCTTGCAAAACCACAGTGGGATTAAAAGTAAGAGTCTTTATGCTCTACATTGCTCTGAAGTGTTTTGAATTGCATCATGAAGATGCCTTTGAAGTATATTGGGGCACGCAGAGTGTTAGAATATTAATTGTTCCTTGAAACAAAACAATCTATGCATAGATGATCTAGTATCAAGCCACATGCTGCTTTCTTTAGTGCGTTGTTGTTGATGATCAAGTTGATTTAATATTTGATTTGTATGATTTGCAGCATGTTTACCCAGAAGAGGCTACATACAGTTGTGCAGCGGGTAGAACCAGTGCCCCACGGCGCCAGGGACCCAGGTTCAATCCTGACCTCAGGTGCTGTCTGTGTGTGGAATTTGCGCATTCTTCCTATGACTGCGTGGGTTTCCTCCGGGTGCTCCGGTTTCCTCCGACACCCCAAAGACGTGAGTATTTGTAGGTTAATTGGCCCACTGTAAATTGCCTGTAGAGTGTAGGGAGAAGATGAGAAAGTGGGATAACAGAAAGTAGTGTGAACGGGTGATGGATGGTCGACGTCGAAACGGCCTGTTTCCGTGCTGTATCTCTAAAGTCTAAGATCTACAGTAAAGTAACCGCACCTCTAATATCTGCCTCCACCTCCGCTGCCGGCAGCGTGTTCCAGGCACTCATATAAATAAATTTGCCACGCACATCTCCTTTAAACTAAGAAGGCTTAGGAACAGGGCCAGCTTTAAGCCAATTGGACCAATTGCTCCCAATTGGGCCCCGCGCCTAAGGGGGCCCCGCGCTAGGCTGGTGGGCAACACACTCTGTACCCTCAGCAGCGACCCCACTAGGTGAAATTCCTCACTGACAACAACACAACTCTCAATACTGTCACCACTTTCCGGGATACTATTCCCGTATCCCTTTCTGCACCCACACTTACCGGTATTTTACACCTGGGGCACGAGGGACCCGTTACTACAACTTTACTTCAGACAGTTAGAGTGTGCCTGCCAGCGGATGTGTACATACGCCTGATGTTACCAGGATAGTCACTGACCGAGCAGCTGACTCTTATCTGGAATTAGTCAGTCAAGGTGCATCTGAAGCAAACAGTGCCGTCCGCTCCCAAAAGCAGCAGTTACCAAATGGAATAGCGTTAGATTTACGCCACACACTCACATGCAAAAATGTGTGGACACAATAGTTCCTTCATTGTCATATCTACCAAGGCCCAGTGAAATTATTTTGCATAGAGATCATTGCGATTATTGCCGTACCCAAGTACACTTCCCGGTTAGCATATAATGCACAGAAACAGGCACTGGGTCTATATGCAATAGTCGCCAGGTGTTGGCGCCATTTCATGGACCCAAAGGCCTGTTGTAGCCGTCATATCAACAGAAACATCACGTCCCCTTATTCCCCCATTCGCACACAAAACTTGTGTGTGTTTGCCACGGTTGCGAATTGGTACGTGTAGTAACTAACAAGTGTGTTGGAAAAAAAGTGGTCAATATCAGCTTCACAAGGCTGAAGCTTGAGATGCTGCTGGGAGCAGTCGTGCAGCGACAGTGTGGCGGCGGTGACAGCAGGTCACATTCCCCGCTCCCTCCCATCATCAACCTTGGGGCCTTCCGATTCCCGCCCTTCGTTCCCATCCATCAGGAGGGAGCTGTACAGGGACGACATTCTCCCTGACCACAGACTGAAACATTGATTGCAAGCAGCTGGTTGCAACCGCAGAGCCCATACAGAATATTAGTAAACCTTCGTTAAATAACACGTGGAATAATGCAGTTTAATGGTAATTAGCATCTACGGTAAAGGTTGGAAGCCAGCGGAGGTACTGGCAGTCAGACACGAGCAGGAGAGATTAAGACAGTGTATAATCCATAGCACATCAGTGTACAATTTCATAATAGGTACTAAATAACAGGGCTGACAGGCCTTGGCTGGGAACCTGGGGCTCACCAAAATTGTTCCCAATTGGGCCTCGCACCTCCTAAGGCTGGCCCTTCTTAGGAAGGTCAACATGTCCCCAACAACCCTCACCAACTTCTGCAGATGCACTGTAGAAAGCATTTTATCGGGATGCATCGCAGCTTGGTTTGGAAACAGCTCCATTCAAGATGGCAAGAAATTGCAGAGAATTGTGGAAGCAGCCCAGACCATCACACAAACATTCCATTGATTCTAGTTACACCTCATGCTGCCTCGGCAAGGCCAGCAGCATAATCAAGGATGTGTCTCACCCTGGTGCACGTTAGTACCTGCACCAATGTAAAGCACTTTGGTCAACGAGAGTTGTTTTTAAATGTGCTATAGAAATAAAATTGACTTGACTTGATCCTCTTTTCCTCTCTCCCATCAGGCAAAAGAAGTGTGAAAACGCACACTTCCAGACTCAGGGACAGGTTCTTCCCAGCTGTTACCAGGCAACTGAATGATCCTACCACAACCAAAGAGCAATGCTGAACTACTATCTACCTCATTGGAGATCCTCGGACTATCTTTGACCGGACTTTACTGGCTTTATCTTGCATTAAACGTTATTCCCTTATCATGTATCTGTACACTGTGGACTGCTCGATTGTAATCATATATTGTCTTTCCGCTGGCTGGTTAGCACGCACCAAAATCTTTTCACTGTATGTCGGTACATATGACAATAAACTAAACTGAACTGAACTGAATAAAACTTTGCCCCTCTCCCCTTAAAGCCATGCCGTCTGGTATTTGATTTTTCAATCCTGGGAAAAAGATTTGGGATTTTATGCGAGCATGCGTAAAGCTAGTTTATGTTATATAAAGCAAATTTAGTTTAGTTTAGTTTAGTTTAGTTTAGCTTAGTTTAATTTAGTTTAGTTTAGTTTAGTTTACTTTAGTTTAGTTTAGTTTAGTTTAGTTTACTTTAGTTTAGTTTAGGTTAGTTTAGTTTAGTTTAGATATACAGCATGGAAACAGGTCCTTTGGCCAACAGATTCCATGCTCTATGTGTGGAGTTTGCAAGTTCTCCCTGCGTAGGTTTCTTCAGGGTGCTCCGGTTTCATCCCATATGCCAAAGATGAGCTTATTTGTAGGTTAACTGGCCCACTGTAATTTGCTCCTAGTGTGCAGGGAGTGGATGCGAAAGTAGGATAACATGGAACTCGTGTGAACGGGTGTTGGATGGTCAGCGTGGACTCGGTGGGCTGAAGAGCCTGCTTATTTGCTGAATCTATCGATCAATCGATCACACATGGTTTCTGGCTCAGCTTCAGAACAGTTTTAGGGGCATTGTGAGTTTAAAGCAACGTACACAGGGAGGGCAGCCAGTCTGTTTTCCGGGGAAAATCCAAGGTAATGCTTTAGGTGGGATGCCCATATTGTTTCTCTCTGCATGTGTGTTTCCTGACCTGCTTTCAGCTGTTTAGTTTAGTGTAGTGTAGAAATACAGCATAGAAACAGGCCCTTTGGCCATCAAGTCCATGCCGACCATCGATCACCCTTTTACACTATTCTATGTTATCCCACTTTCACATCCACTCCCGACACACGAGGGGGGGGATTTTCAGTGGGTCAATTAACCTACAAACCCGCACTGCTTAAGGATGTGGGAGGCAGAGATAGGGTAGATAATCTGAACCTTTTTCCCAGGATGGAGAAATCAACTACTAGAGGGCATAGCTCTAAGTTGAAAAGGGCAAAGTTTAAAGGAGATGTGCAGGGCAATTTGAGTGTCTGGAATGCACTGCCAGGGGTGGTGGTGGAGGCAGATATGATAATGGCGTTTAAGAGGTTTTGGATAGGCACATGGAAATGCAGGGAATTGTTTATGCATGCATAAGAGATGGCCTTGGCATCATGTTTGGCACGGACATTGTGGGCTGAATGGCCTGTTCATGTGCTGTTCTATGTTCTATGAAACTGGAGCACATGGAGGGAGAAAACCCACGCGATCACATGGAGAATGTGTAAACTCAACACGAACAGCACCCGAGGTCAGAATCGAACCCGGGTCTCTGGCGCTGTGAAGCAGCGTCTCTACCAGCTGTGCCAATGTGCCACTGTTTCAATTACGAATTTACAGCATTCACAGTATTTTGGTGCTTTATAGCGTGAGAAATAACATTTTAATGAATATTTTAGTAACATTTAACGTATAATTGATAGTGAATGGATGTGTGCCAGAACTCATTTAGATTTATCACATTCCATAACTCGTAAATTCTGCGGCCTGCTTTATGATGGAGCTGCAATAGCGTTTTGCTGTGAAAAGCATAGTGTTAAACATTTCCTTCAGATCTATTATGGAAGCAGAATATTATTTTTGACTTTTTGCAGCTTTTTTTATATGGACCACTGTGCATTTGGAGGTGTACAGACTGAATATTTTACACGTTGGCAAATGCAATTCCCTGAGTAGTAGTTCAGGGAATTTTTTACTATTGCTTTATAATCCAGAATCAGTTCATGATTAGTTGCAGACCGCGTGAAGGATGTTTGTTTTGGAATTCTGCAGATGATTAATTGATTGTCAGGTAAACATGGAAAAAGACCTATCGGCCCATCGAGTCCATGCTGATCACCGATCACCCGTTAACACTAGTTCTATGTTATCCCATTTCCGCATCCACTCCCTACACATTTATATAGGTCAATTAACCTACACACCCGCATGTCTTTGGGATGTGGGAGGACACCTCAGAGGAAACCCACGCGGTCACAGGGAGAATGTGCAAACTCCACACAGACAGGACACGAGGTCAGGATTGAACTCGGATCTCTGGCACTGTGAGGCAGCAGCTCTACCTGCTGCACCACTGTGCTGTCCTGTGCCTTTGGCCCATAACCCTCTGAATCTTACCTCTGTCCAAATATATATTTCCAATCAATTTATTGATCATAATACACACACCTGATGCCAGGGGCGGCAGACTAGTGCAGAGATAGAGTTACTGCCTCACAACGCCAGTGACCCGGGTTCAATCCTGATTATAGGTGCTGTCTATAGAGTTTGTAAATTCTCCCTATGGCTGTGTAGGTTTTCTCTGGATCCTCCAGTTTCCTCCCACACTCCAAAGAGGTATAGATTTGTAGGTTAATTGGCTTTGGTAAAATTGTAAATTGTCCCTAGTAGGATAGTGCTAGTGTATGGGGTGATTGCTGGTTGACGTGGACTCGGTGGGCTGTAGGGGCTGTTTCCGTGCTGTATTTCTAATGTCTAAATGCTAATGCACTGAGCTAAAACTGCTTTAGTCCACCATTAAAGACACACAGACTATATACAAGAAAGCATAAGGTTTTCAAGATACTTTACAACAAGGCTAATTTGTAAATTGCTTGCATTTCTACCAATTCTACAGATTTCTTTTGATTTTGTGGTACCAGAAAGGTTAGACAATAGACAACAGACAATAGACAATAGGCACAGGAGTAGGCCATCTGGCCCTTCGAGCCAGCACCGGCATTCAATGTGATCATGGCTGATCATCCCCAATCAGTACCCCGTTCCTGCCTTCTCCCCACTTACATATTGTCGGTTAATTGGCTTTGATAAGCATTGTAAATTGTCCCTAGTGTGTAAGAGAGTGCTAGTGGTCTTCATGGGCCGAAGGGCCTGTTACCGTGGTGTATCTCTAAACCAAACTAAAAAACTAAATTAACCACATGTTCTGCAATGCAGATTGATTCTTTAACTCAATCATAATGCATTATTCATTAAATATTTAATGCAATTTTTGTAACGAGAAAGGGAAAAGAAAACACATGCACAAGCATAAGGCGTTAGTTCAGCAATCTTCATGTTTTGATTGCTCTGATATACAACATGAAACTGAAGGTCACAAAGTACTGGAGTAACTCAGTGGGTCAGGCAGCATCTCTGGAGAACATGGATAGGTGACGTTTCACAGAGTGCTGGAGTAACTCAGTGGGTCAGGCAGCATATCTGGAGAACATGGATAGGTGACGTTTCACAAAGTGCTGGAGTAACTCAGTGGGTCAGGCAGCATCTCTGGAGAACATGGATAGGTGACGTTTCACAAAGTGCTGGAGTAACTCAGTGTGTCAGGCAGCATCTCTGGAGAACCTGGATAGGTGACGTTTCAGGTTGGGACCCCTTTTCAAACTGCGGCAAAACCTGTATGTTTTTGGAGTGTGGGAGGAAACCGGATCTCCCGGATAAAGCCCACTTGGTCACAGGGAGAACGTACAAACTCTGTACAGAACAGCACCCATAGTCAGGACTGTACCCGGGTCTCTGGCCGTGTAAGGCAACAAATCTACCGCTGTGCTACCATGACACCTCATGGTATTTTATCAGTTTATTATATACAATATTTAAAAGGCAAACTTTTAAATATCTACACTATGTAGTTATTCAAATCTATTTTTTTTTAATACCACACAGATAACTATCTTACTGCAATTGGACAATGCAATTAAATGTAAAGTAGGCTTTTTTTTCAAAATCAATTTGATTAATAACAAAAGACACTACGTAAGATTGGAACAATGCAGGATTAGGTATTGATTGACATTTTCATTGCCATTTCATCTTTAAATGATGGCAGCTCTATGATTTCTGGGCGTTTGTTGTTTAATACAGAAATCCAGAAGTTTCTAGTCATTGATTCATCCCACAACATTTGCAGTCTTCTCCCTGAAATCCAGAGAATTGGCAGGAATTGAAGCAATTTACAAATTAGCCTTGTTGTAAAGTACCCTGAAAATCTTATGTTGTCTTGCATGAAGTCTGTGCATCTTTAATGGTGAACTAAAACATAGTTCTCGCTCACTACTGTACCTGGCATCTGGTATGTGTATTATGATTTGATTAACCAATTATAGAGCCATAGCATCATACAGCACAGAAACAGTCCCTTCAGCCCAGCATGCCCATTCTCACCAAAATGCCCCTATCTAAACTAGTCCCATCTGACCATTTCCCCCTAAACTTTTCCTATCCATGGTCCCAGCACACTGATGCAATTATAACGAAAGCACATCAGTGCCTCTACTTCCTGAGAAGACTACGGAGAATCGGTATGTCGAGGGGGACTCTCTCGAACTTCTACAGGTGCACAGTAGAGAGCATGCTGACCGGTTACATCGTGGCTTGGTTTGGCAACCTGAGCGTCCAAGAGCAGAAAAGGATGCAGAAAGTCGTAAACACTGCCCAGTCCATCATCGGCTCTGACCTCCCCACTATCGAAGGGATCTATCGCAGTCGCTGCCTCAAAAAGGCAGCCAACATCATCAAGGACCCACACCATCCTGGCCACGCACTCATCTCTCCGCTACCATCGGGCAGAAGGTACAGGAGCCTGAAATCTTAGTTACATCTAGGTTCAGGAACAGCTTCTTCCCCACAGCCATCAGGCTACTAAACTCGCCAACAAACAGACTCTGAACTGTAACAGCCTATTGCACTTTATCTGCTTATTTATGTATATATTGAACTGAACTGTTCTGTACTTTTGTTTACAATACTCTGTGCTGCAGCAAGCAAGAATTTCTTTGTCCTATCTGGGACACATGACAATAAACTCTCTTGACTTGACTTGACCTGACTTAACCATGTACATGTATCTGGCCTGTTTCAATGCTGTATCTCTAAACGTAAAGCACTTTAGCCAACGAGAGTCGTTTTTTAAATGTGCTATATAAATAAAAGTGATTTGACTTGACTTAACTTGACCATGTACATGTACCTGACCCGTTTCCATGCTGTATCTCTAAACTAAACTAAACTAAACTAAACTAAACTAAACTAAACTAAATGAATCTCCCATTCGAGTCTCCCATCTCCCTTTTATACACTCTCTTTCCTCTCCTCCCATCCTCTCTAGCCACATCCCTCCCTCTACTTCACATTTCACTCCCCTTCTTCTCTCCCCCTTTTGTCTCCTTTTCACCTCTAACTGTTGCCACTGACACCACCCCTCTGCTGATCAAAACTCACCCTCACCTGTAGTCACCTTGCCAGTCTTTGTTCTGCCCCCACCTCCCTTTTACAGCTTTCTCACTCCTATACGTCTGAATAAGGGTCCTGATCTGCAACCAGGGCCGTCTTAACACATGGGCACGCTGAGCAGTTGCCCGGGGCCCCACGAGCATAGGGGCCCCATGTAATCTATGTATTGTAGGATGTTATTGTAGAACATGAAAACGGAGAAGAACATCGCAAGTGCATGACGGCATATTTAATTCGGCATAAAGAAACTGGAAGTGCAGGGGCCCCAGTTCACTGCTTCGCCTGGGGGCCTGTAATGCTGTTACGACGGCCCTGCCTGCAATGTCTCCTGTCCATTCCCTCCACAGATGCTGCCTGACCCGCTGTGGTCCTCCAGCACTTCGTGTTTTGCCCCCTGTTACCAGCTGCTCTTCCCACTTGCTATGTTCCTAAGCGCTAGAATTTCCACCCTTAACTTCCTGTTTCTCCACAAACCTTTTTCATTGACTGAGCTTTTTAACCCCAATGTACTATCACCCAATGTGGATCTGAGTCAAAATTTGTCCGATAACATTAGTCAAGAGTGTTTTATTGTCATATGTCCCAGAGAACAATGACATTCTTACTTGCAGCAGCATAACAGAACATGTAAATATAGTACACTGCAAACAATATATAAATGGATACATATATGGATACATATATATTATATACACACATACAAGAAACAAACAATCAATACTAGTGCAAAAAGATAAAACCAGTGCCCCCAAGTCTGAAGAAAGGTTTCAACCCGAAACGTCATCCATTCCTTCTGTCCAGAGTTGCTGCCTGCCCTGCTGAGTTACTCTAGCATTTGGTGTCTACCCCCAAGTCTATGTAGTTCAGAACTTGTTGTGTTCAATAACCTGATGGCTGTAGGAAAGAAGGTCCTGAACCTGGGCGTTACAGTTTTCAGGCTCCTGAACCTTCAGGACCTTCTTCCCAATGGCAGGATGGCAGAACATTGAAATGAGTGTGTGGCCAGGGTGATGTGGGTCACTGACAACACTGGCTGCCTTTTAGAAGCAGTTGCTCCTGTACCTCCCTTTGATGTCAATCAGTACCCGTGATGGAATGGACAGTGCTCACCGCTTTTTGAAATCTTCTTCACCATCTGAAATGCCTTCAGATGCTTTTGCAAGTCGTGGTTTAAATTGTTGATAGGATACTGATCTTTTTCTAGAAAACTTAGCATGAGTCATAACATTGAGCAACTTTTGAAAATCCATATATATTATATTTATTGTATTCCATTTACATATCCAATCAACAATTATGAAAAAAAATTGTATTAAATTGTCAAGATCAATTTCTTCTTAACAGAATCTATCTTGACTGCCCTTGCTTAACCTATGAATTTTTAAATAGCTCACATATTTGATATTAAAGCACATTATGTACGTATTCTATCAGGTCTTGGACATTTGTCCTATTACTGTCGATTGGATCAGACATATCTATATTACCGTCATTTTTGGCCACCTCGCTCAGAGCCCCCCTCCAGCGGACTGGACCAGAGGATTTTTCCCATCGATTAAAAATCAGAGAGATATTAATGTTTTAAATAATTTTGCCATGCTCCCTGCTGCCCCTGCTGGTGGGAGGGGAGGGACTATAAAACCCGAAAGTGATGTGCCTCACTCAGTCTCTGTAAGATGGAGGAAACATAGAAACATAGAAACATAGAAATTAGGTGCCGGAGTAGGCCATTCGGCCCTTCGAGCCCGCACCGCCATTCAATATGATCATGGCTGATCATCCAACTCAGTATCCCGTACCTGCCTTCTCTCCATACCCTCTGATCCCCTTAGCCACAAGGGCCACATCTAACTCCCTCTTAAATATAGCCAATGAACTGGCCTCAACTACCCTCTGTGGCAGAGAGTTCCAGAGATTCACCACTCTCTGTGTGAAAAAAGTTCTTCTCATCTCGGTTTTAAAGGATTTCCCCCTTATCCTTAAGCTGTGACCCCTTGTCCTGGACTTCCCCAACATCGGGAACAATCTTCCTGCATCTAGCCTGTCCAACCCCTTAAGAATTTTGTAAGTTTCTATAAGATCCCCTCTCAATCTCCTAAATTCTAGAGAGTACAAACCAAGTCTATCCAGTCTTTCTTCATAAGACAGTCCTGACATCCCAGGAATCAGTCTGGTGAACCTTCTCTGCACTCCCTCTATGGCAATAATGTCCTTCCTCAGATTTGGAGACCAAAACTGTACGCAATACTCCAGGTGTGGTCTCACCAAGACCCTGTACAACTGCAGTAGAAACTCACTGCTCCTATACTCAAATCCTTTTGCTATGAAAGCCAACATACCATTCGCTTTCTTTACTGCCTGCTGAACCTGCATGCCTACCTTCAATGACTGGTGTACCATGACACCCAGGTCTCGCTGCATCTCCCCCTTTCCCAATCGGCCACCATTTAGATAATAGTCTGCTTTCGTGAGAGGGTCACGTCTCTCTGAGCTCTGAATATCACTGAACCCATGTCTACTCAACTGTGAGTGCCCTTAATGTGGTTGGAAAATGAAAATATGGTTGGTTTGAAGTAAAAAGGCACTGCAAAGGGTTGTTTGGGGAGTTTGGGTTGAAGTAAAAACGCTCTGCAAAGGGTTGTTTGGGGAGTTTGGGTTGAAGTAAAAAGGCACTGCAAAGGGTTGCTTGAGGGTTTTGGGTTGAAGTGAAAAGGCACTGCAAATGGTTGTTTGTCTAAACTTGACAACTTCCTGTTTGCACTATATTGATTTTAGATAAAAGCTACCACTTACAGCTGTGATTTTAGGCCATCTTACTCAACCCCCCTCCGCTCATCAGGTGCAGAGGATTCTTCCCATCAATGAAAAATAAAAGTGTTATTGGTGTTTAAAAAAATGTTGAGAATCACTCTCCTTTCAATCACGCCATGAAGGCCACACCTTTTCCGGTGTGAGGGGGAGGGATTATAAAACCCGGAAGGGTGGGTGTGGCTCAGTCTCTGCATGATAGGGGAAGGAGAGGTCACGACTGTCACAGCTGTGAATCAACTCAACACACTGAATATCTACTGAACTGTAAGTGTGGTGTTTTGTGTGGTTTTATAGTGGTTTTATGGTGGTTTCACCCTGCTTGAAATGATATGAAAGTGCATTTGAATGTGGTGGCCTTGCACCCTGCATGAAATGGTATGAAACTGCATTTGAATGTGTTGTCGTTGCACTGTGCATGAAATTGTATGAAACTGCATTTGAATTTGGTGGCCTTGCACCCTCCTTGTAATGGTATGAAACTGCACTTAAATTTGGTGGCCTTGCACCCTGCTTGAAGTGGTATGAAACTACACTTAAATTTGGTGGCCTTGCACCCTGCTTGAAGAGGTAAGAAACTGCACTTGAATTTGGTGGCCTTGCACCCTGCTTAAAATGGTAGGAAAATGGATTTGAACTTGATGGCCTTGCACCCTGCTTGAAATGAAATTTCAAGGAATAGCCGTGAGTCAACCGCCAGCCCACCAGCCGTGAGTGAGCTGCCAGCACATCAGGCTT
Organism: Leucoraja erinaceus; assembly: GCF_028641065.1. Lineage (NCBI taxonomy): Eukaryota > Metazoa > Chordata > Chondrichthyes > Rajiformes > Rajidae > Leucoraja > Leucoraja erinaceus. The sequence goes on along the minus strand of NC_073383.1, from coordinate 28,596,981 downwards.
GAGGGACTGAGTTGCCACCCCAAGAATCCATTTGGAATTGGTGTAGAGGTGGAATATTGCGTCGGGAGACCAGCCCTCCCGTGTGAACATGGGACCCATCGGGTCCCACTTAGTCTAGTATAGTTATAAAGTCATACAGCGTTGAAACAGGCCTTCAGCCCAACTTGCTCACAATGACCAATATGCCCCATCTACATGCCCCACCTGCCTGCATTTGTCCCATATCCCTCTACACCTATCTTATCCATGTACCTGTCTAAATGTTTCTTGAACGTTACGATAGTACCTGCCTCAACTACCTGCTCCAGAGGCTCGTTCCATACACCCCGCACCCTTTGTGTAAAAAAGAAACCCCTCGGGTTCCTATTAAATCTTTTTCCCCTCGCATTGTACCTTTGTTTCTCGATTCCCCTTCTCTGTGCAAGAGACTGTGTGCCTACCCGATCTATTTACCTCATGTTTTTCTACACCGCTATGGATCACCTCTTATCCTCCTGCATTCCAAAGAATAAAGTCATAGCCTGCTCAACCTCTCCCTATAACAGGCCCTTGATTTCTGGCAACATCTAGTATTATCTAATTTGATTAGATAGCATGCAAAACAAAGCTTTTACCTGTACCTCGGTACACGTGACAATAATAAACTTAAACCTAAACCCACACAGAATGACAGAATAGGGTCATAGAGCCTTAGAGTCTTACAGTGTGGAAACAGGCCCTTCGGCCCAACTTGCCTACTCCGACCAACATGTCTCATCTAAGATAGACACAAAATGCTGGAGTAACTTAGAGGGTCAGGCAGCATTTCTGGAAAAAAGGGATAGGTGACATTTCGGGTCAAGACCCTTCGTCAGACTCAAATACACTAGTCCCACCTGCCTACATTTGACCTACATCCCTCTAAACCTGTCCTAGCCATGTACCTGTCTAAATGTTTTTTAAACATTGCGATAGCACCTGCCTCAACTACCTCCTCTGGTTTGTTCCATAATCCCACCACCCTTAGTGTAAAAAGGGTTCCTATTAAATTTCTCCCCCCTCAACTTAAAGCTATGTCCTCTGATTCTTGGTTCCCAGGCATCACCTCTCTGCTGAAGTGAGGAATGTGTCCAGAGGGTGTTGGTAAATGCCGTGCTTGTCATTCCTGGACATGAAGTGTGAAGATTCCTTCCAAACATTCCACATGGACAATTTTAGCCTATCAAAAAATTATTTCAGGTTATTTTTCATATACAAGTCCACCACCGATTTTCTAGCACCCTTGGTTCCAGAGCCTTTCTGGATTCACCGTTTTGCTGGACCAACAGAGGTCACAGCTACGGGGGGGCCAAGATACCGGCCAGCAAAGGGAAGCCGGCTCCGGCCAGGCTGAAGTTCCAGAGCCCCGTCCACAAGGAGCAAATTCAACCTGCCAATTGGCCCCTAGATGGAACATTTTTTTTAGGGTACTTTCAGGGGGGTGGTGGGGGGGGGGAGGGGGGGGAGGGGTTTGACTGGATTACATTACAGGGGGGTCCGGACCACCAGTTGCCAGGAAATCGGTGGTGGACCTGTAATTGCAAGCGTTGATCCTGTTTCATATCCCTGACGGTTTTCAGATTCATGATGCGCTGCATTTATAATCGGCCGTCAGCACTGTTTTCGATTACTGTTAAGAGGTTTCAAGTACCGTTTTAAACGCTCTCTGCTTTCACCTAAGAGCTCAACTTCCCTTAGCAATTATCATAAAAGAACTCTGCCTCGTGAATGAATGACGAGCATGTTTTTAGCTTCGGTGTTTCTGACTCGATATTACATAGGCTAAATAATCATTAGTCATCTTATTCTCAGTGGAGTATATTGCATCAGCAGTCGCACAAACTCAGTCTAAAGGTTTGCAGTCAGCATCATCCACGTGGTCTGATGCCATTTGTTAACAATTGCAAAGGAAATTAGAGTAATCGAGTTATACAGCTTAGAAACAGGCCCTTCGGCCCAACTTGTCCATGCCAATCATGACGCCCCATTTAAATTAGTCCCAATTGCCCACATTTGGCCCATAACCCTCTGAACATTTCCTCCTGATGTACCTGTCCCAGTGTCTTTTAAAATGCTGTTATATCATCTGGCATATAATCAGCGTATACTCATGATCCTCAAAGTGAAAAAGTTGCCCCTCAGGTTCCCCTATTAAACCTTGCCCCTCTCACCTTAAACCTCTGTCCTCTGGTTCTTGATTCCCCTACTCTGAGTAAAAGATTCTGGCCATCTACCCCATCTATTCCCTTCATGATTTTGTACACCTCTATAAGATCACCCCTCAGCCTCCTGAATAAAGTCCCAGCCTGCCCAACTTCCCCTATAGTTCAGGCACTTGAGTCCTGACAAAATCCTCGTAGATCTTCTCTGCACTCTTTCCAGCTAAATGTCACCCTCCCTGTAGCAGAGTGACCAAAATTGTACACAGTCCTCCAATTGTGGCCTCATTACTGTGTTGTACAACTCTATTCTCTAATAGTTTTCATTCAAATTCCGCTGGGTATGAATCGAAAGACAATGTAATGTATTTTGTATATTAATGTATATGTGGGGAGACAATAACAGGTATTGAGGAGTGATAGACAAGAAGTTACTTTTATGAGATTGGAATCTGGGTGTCCTCGTAAGGTTGCATTTTCCCAATGCTAGGATCATTTAATGCAATGTTGGCATCAGAAACAGCTGAACAACTGTGTGAATAACGTCAAACTCCACTACTGTGACATAGTGTGGATAAAAAGAGATTTGTTTTTAAGAGTAAGTGCATTCCATTGCCTTCAAGATTAAACAAGGTGTTTCACATGGTTAAAGTTCTTGATAAATTCAAGATGCAATTATGTTAAATTAAATGTTTGCTCGTTAAAATATATAATAATTAGATCACATTGCATTTACTCTGCAAAACATAAGCAATGATCTTTAATCGCTTATGAAAAATAATTATGTTTTAACTCCTCACTATAACTCACGATGGTTCACTGGGTTTTTTGTTTGTATCATAAATTCATGTCAGAGGAGCAGAATTGGGCCATTCGGCCCATTGAGTCTATGTCATTCAATCATGGCTGATCTGTCCTTCCCTCACATTCTCCTGCCTTCTCCCAGTAACCTTTGACACCCTTACATGTCAATGTAAAACATGTCAATCATCCGCTTTAAAAATACCCAATGACTTGGCCTCCACAGCCGTCTGTGACAATGAATCCCACAGATTTGCCACCCTCTGGCAAAATAAATTCCTCCTCATCTCCATTCTAAAGGATGCAAGGTACATCCTTTTATTCTGAGGCTGTGCCCTCTGATCCTAGACTCTCCCACTCATGCAAACATCCTCTCCACATCCACTCCATCCAGGCCTTTTGCTATGCAGTAGGTTTTGTGGTATTGTGTTTATTAGTTTCATTTTTTTCCGTTTATTATATATTATTATCCATGTGTATCGTTTTACAGGCCTGTTATGATGCCTTAAGTAGGAATTGTATTGCATCAATGTAAGTAGGTATGACAATGAAACCTTTGACTTCTATACTGTAAAACTATTGAAACAATGTAGGCAAATTAGATTCAGATTCAGATTCAAATTAACCATAATAATGACAATGGTTCTAGGACATGAACATGGATAGGAAAGATTTAGAAGGATATGGGCCAAATAGAGGCAGGTGGGCCAAGTGTTTAGTTTAGTTTGGTTTTATTTCAAAATACAGCGTGGAAAAAGGCCCTTCGGCCCACCGAGTCTGTGTCGACCAGCGATTACCCCATACACTAGTTTTATCTTTACACACTACACACTTGGAACAATTTATAGAAGCCAATTAACCTACAAACCTGCACGTCTTTGGAGTGTGGGAGGACCCGGAAAAAACCCACATGGTCACAGGGAGACAGACAACACCTATAGTCAGGATCGAACCCTGGTCTCTGGTACCGTAAGGCAACAACTATACCGCTGCGCCATTGTGCCACCCTGTAGATGGAGCACCTTGTTTGGCGTGGGTAAGTTGGGCCAAAGGTCTTTATGACTCTAAATGCAGAAGTATCTAGATGCAACCCGAGCTGTCTCACAAGTTTGGCAATCTTTCTACTAAATCGAAAACACTGAGATTATTTTTCTAACTGTTATATGTTTTGCCATTTCACAGCCTCCTCATTAAGATTTAATGAGTTGGAATAGCTTTGGGGTTTATCAAAATTAATTTTTAAGATTTTTGCATCAATCAGTTTTGCTGAACATGAGAGGTAAAATATTTTCTCAGCTGTAGTTCTGGACAATAACAAAAAAAACAACCTTTCTAACTCATGAAATAACAGGGCCATGATAAATCACTATCTGTCAGAAGGTTTATGAGAATGTTGCCAGGATTCGAGGGCCTGAGCTACAGGGAATGATTCAGCCAGCTGGGATTCATTCCTAGTGTGGGAGGATGAGGGGTGATCTTATAGAGGTGTACAAAATCATGAGAGGAACAGATCGGGTAAACGCACAGAGTCTCTTGCCCAGAGTAGGGGAATCGCGATCCAGAGGACATAGGTTTAAGTTGAGGGTGGAAAGATTTAATAGGAACCTGAGGGGTAACTGGTTTACACAATGGGTGTATGGAACGAGCTGCCGGAAAAGATAGTTGAGGCAGGTGCTATCGCAACGTTGAAAAAACATTTGGACAGGTACATGGATAGGACAGGTTTAGAGGGACATGGGACAAATGCAGGCAGGTGGGGCAAGTGTAGATGGGACTTGTTTGGCTGGTATGGGCAAAGTGGGCCAAAGGGCCTCTTTTCACGCTGTATGACTGACTCTCTGACTAATAGAATTTGGTGATCATATTGAAAGAAATCCTTTAAGGTAAAATGATTCACAGTAATTCCATTTTTAAAGTATAATTCTTTTGACAAGATGCCAAGATCCTTGCATTTTAATATGATTGACAGTCGCAAGCTATTTGACCACATTTTTCTATAAGAAGTGGTTCATTTTTTGTGGAAGGAAAAACATAATGTGTGCATCCTTTTTTAAATCTGTGGTTTGCTTCTCGATCAAAATAGGTGAACGTTGACAATTTGATTTGCTGTTATGTCATATTACCTGTAACTTCAGTCTGTTCCGAATCTTAGCGTTCTGCAGCAAAGGGATAAGTGATAGGACAAGTGATTGAAACAATAGAACAAATGTGGAGGTCTCCACAAATAGGTAGAAATTGTCTCCTTTGTTCTTGTGTTATACACAGTGCAGAATCTTCCTGCTGCTCCAAACACCACCAGGAGTGCTATTCCACAAAATACCTCTCGTGTTTGGTTAATGCTAATTTGAAGATTATGCCAATAAAGACTGCTTCCTTTGATTAAGCAAACAGAGAAATATAATACCAGTCAAACCAGCTGTTAATGCACAAATGAATGTACGATGGTTATTAAAATTACCTCAAAGATGTACCTTTGTGCTTCATTTAAATCTTTTGAATTAGAATCGGAATATTAATCATTGTGCAGACCTAAATTAAATGTGGTTAGGCCCCTGAAGAGTTTTCACCAAATTTTCCTGCCTATTTCATTTATTGGGTCTTCTTTGCAGGCTGTTTTGCTCAGTAATTGCTCTGTTCCTTTGTTCGTGCCTTTAAGCACAGCGTAATTTTTACTGTTATCATAAGTTCTGATTGAGCAGTTTGATGTTCTTCCTAGTAAAACATAGTCTACAGCTGAGGCACAATAAGTCTGGGCAGTCCTAGCATTTGCAGAGCGTTAATGATATCAAATCTATTTACAAGAACAGCCTTCGCTCTCCTTAAAAGATAAAACTTAAATGTTCACCAGATGATGGTTTGAAATGTGATTGAACGGTGCACAAGCTACAATTCACAATTTTACTGAAAACCATTTAGTAGCAAGACGAACAACGTCTTTAATAATTTAATAAATAATACAGCCATAAATTTTGCACTTAACTTTATTTCTTATCTATGTATTTCACTGAAATATTAAAATGATTTTAAGTAGTCCTTGTGATTTGTAATTGGTTTTTGTAAATTGGTTTCCAAGTAAAATCTGTAACAGGAATTGTCCAATACAAAACAATTAGGGGTCTCCTTAAATATTAATACCGATTGACAGGTTTAGATAGACAGCTGAAGTCATTGGCTTATCAATACATCTGCAAAAGGACGGACTAAAATGCCACTGTCTTACATCTGACCGCATGTTGTGCGATCAGAAAGAGACAAAGCCATTCCACCAGTTTATTTTATTGGATATGATTTAGATTACGTTTTTACATAATCCTCAGTACTTAATATCAGTGCAGCCAAATGTTTGCATCAGTCCCTCATTTCTTGAACATGTGGAGAGTATTAAGAGAAAAACATACCAACACATTTGAGCGCACACTTCCCATTCTTTCAGTGTTAATCTACAATGCCCTCCATTTGCCACTGGAAACGTTGAAGATGGTAATGCAAGAATTAGTAATTATATATATTTTTTAAATCGTATTTCTGTGCTGTGTTGTTGGTTAGCATAATTTTAGTGATGTATCGCCGAGATATTTCTAATGGTTAAATGGTTCTTGGAGTGGGTTGAAGCTGATGGTATATTTGCTATTCCTACTGGCTTAAACATTCATTTGATTAAAGATAACAGTAATCAAATATTTAATGCTGGCACCTCAGCTTATTCTTTCTTCTGTACTATATCACTTCTCTCCTGCCTAGGAGAGGCAGCCGAGACGTAGGTCATAATTTCTATGATACTGCCGTAAGATTGTACGGCAAAATCAGTTTGAATGTGTTGGGGGAGATAAGTACATGTGTCATCTGTGTCTACTTGAGATTATTTACAAATATATAGAAATGAAGCCCAGAGACCGAGATCTAATTGACCTGCAACAGTCTGCCGCTTCACTGTGATTATTTTTGAGTTATCTGTATTAGTCTTGCTGAGACACCGACAGAGTGCCATAGATTGACAGTGACGTTCCTGCCACTGCAATTATGACCAAATGCCTCAATTAGGATATATCCTAAGCACTGTTCCCTTCATCCGAGCGGGTGCCAAGCCTGCTTGCCGCGGGAGGGTCATGGGAGGGAGGGGGGGGGCCACAAGTCAGGTCTGCATGGCAGGGGATACAGCCCTGCTGGGGGAAGGTGACAGAGGTCCACTCTGGCGACCAGCCACGTCAATCAACAGCATTCGAGAAGACGGCAGTTCCTCAGTAGGGGTTAAATCAAACCCAGAAACGCTTAGCTGTGTTTTTTTTTTAAGGCTTTTCATTGTACATGGAATAATTTGACTTTGCTTCGAAATAAAACCATTATATCTTCACCAGGATAACATTCAGGGATGTGTGTTTAAGTCATTTGCTCACATTAAATCTCTAGAAAACTTTTAGTGAATGCTGCGAGTTTCTGTTGTATATGATAGAGAAACATTGCAGAAACAGGCCCTTCGGCCAACCGTGTCCATGCCGACCAGCGACCACCCCATACACGAGCACCATCCTACACGCTAGGAGATAATTCACAATTTTTTTTACCAAAGCCAATTAACCTACAAACCTGCAAGTCTGGAGTGTGAAAGGAAACAGGAAGGCCTGGAGAAACCCAGGCGGTCACAGGGAGAACGTACAAACTCTGTACAGAGAGCACCCGCCGTCAGGATTGAACCTGGGTTACTGGCGCTATGAGGCAGCAACTCTACCACTGCTTGTGAATTCAATTGGTGGCATCTTTGTAAAAGTGGTTGACAATTTGGCCAACTGTTACGTTCAACTGTGTGAGTGAATAACAAAATAATATTTGCAACCAAACAAAATTAGCCTGGTGCTGTTATAAAATTCAACCTGCTAATTGTTAGGAATTCAATGAGAACTCTAATTATTTTTCCTATGTATTCTTCTTAAAGGCAACAGCAAACTGCAGGCTTTTTGCTAACACAGGCTCTTATAGTTGATAGTCAGCTAACTGTGGGAGGAGTATTGACAGTTTTTTCAGTACTTGTGATTTATGAGGCAGGAATTCTAAATGCTTCATTCTTATAATCTGCATATTCTAGTTTCCAAGGTGCTGGTTATTTTTTGTACGTTAGATAGGCTAGCGAGAAATATGTATGGTAATTATTTTCAATTGAACTCGTATTGTTATCTATCCACTAGTTTATCTACTACTGAATTACTTACTTACGTGCAATATAAACAATCTTAAATGGATGCAAAACAATCTTTACAACATAAATAAAGGCACAACTATAACCTAGATAAGGGGGACATCATGCACAGTCTTTTGTGTAGGAAGAACTGCATATGTTGATTTATACCGAAGATAGACGCAAAGTTCTGGAGTAACTCATCAGGTCAGGCAGCATCTATGGAGAAAAAGACCAGGTGACTTTTCGAATCGGAACCCTTCTTCAGATTGATGTATAATCTTTCTCTGACTGGATAGCAGGCAAACAAATGCTTTTCACTGTACCTCAGTACATGTAACAATAATAAACTAAACTAAACCAAATTGTAAACTTGTGAAATTCAAATAGTGAGTGGAACTCAGGGCTGTGTCTTTAGACTTCAGACTTTAGACTTTAGCCTACAGCACGGAAACAGGCCCTTTGCTCCACTGCATCCGCACCAACCAACTATCACCCCATACCCTAGCACCCTCCTACACACGAGGGACAATTTACAATTTTACTGAAGCCAATCAACCTACAAACATGCACGTCTTTGGAGAGTGGGATAAAACCTAAGTACCTGGAGAAAACCGACGTGGTCACAGGGAGGACATGCAAACTTTGTATGGACAGCAACCTGTAGTCAGGATCGAACCCGGATCTCTGGCGCTGTGAGGCAGCAACTCTACCGCTGTGCCACTGTGTCGCCCTATGTCAGTGATACACTGTCCATTCCGTGACTGTGTTATAAAATTAAGTATAACTTATTTTTATTGTATCTTTGATGCATTTCCTTGAAAAAAGACATTAAAAATAAATTAAATAGAGCCAAAATACCACAACCAATTTATGGTTTATTATACTATTGAGCAATTTTATGTTAGTCAAGGACTCATTTTAAACACTTTGTGAAACTACTGTATTTTGTGCAATCATCGTTTATAGTTTATCTCCCTAAAACTATTATTAGCGAATCAGCAAATCATTTACACCCTGACATTAGTTCATTTAATAGTTCAGATGTACATGAAACTGAAAAATGCATGTATGACACACTGCTTTAAATATTATGATATTTTTAAGTAGGCCAAGTTGATATAGTGAGTACATTTCCCTGTAACTAGCTTTTTCTTTTACATCCTTGGCGTAAAAATAGTGATACTTGGAATCTGTTCTTTTATTTTTCTCTTTACACTCGGAAAATGCCGATTGACTCAAAATCATGGCGCACAATGTCATTAATTGAATATTTAACATCTCTGTAAAGATAATTGGCCCAATCCATGTTCAAAACTGAAAGAAAATAGTTTATTATTGTCACGTCTAGCGAGGTACAGTGAGAAGCTTTTTTGTTGCGTGCTATCCAGTCAGCGGAAATACTGTACATGATTACAGTTCCGCTGCCCACAATGTACGGGTACAGGATGAAGGAAGTGATGTTTAGTGCAAGATAGTGGTTAACTACTTGTAGAAATATTCAAGCTTTTATGTATTAATTAAAACAGTAAACACTTAATTTTGCTAATGATATCCTGCTTCAAGCATGATTCAGATGGAGAATGCAACCAGTAATGTTGAGGCATCCTTGATATGTATACAAATATATTTGCAACCATGCTTGGGGGTGCTGGTGAAAATATTAAACCTGTAGACTCCTGCACATATTTCATTCATCTACCATTAATTTTCAGTAGTTCTCTACTTTCTAACTGCATCGGTATATTTGTCAAAATTAGCAAACTATTGAAACATTATATGTATGTGACAGTACTGTGAATGGTGTACAATGGGACAATTGCCTCCAAGTGTTGTTTTACACTGTTTTATTCTCACATTAAGGTATTAATCTTGTGGGCAGGGATGTTATAAAATAAATGTATAGATACTCAACTTGAAATAATATGATGGCCAGGCAGTGTGGATTTGCTGAAAGCAGTCATGTGCCACACATAGAATAATAACTAACTGCTGGCAAATTAGAGGGCAGTAATTGAACTGAAAGATTATTATCAGCTCATTAAACAACAAGAGTAAACCTTGAACAAAGATTATCTGAAACCAGCCATTCAATTGCAGCCTTATCTCCATCTAACATGTATTGTTTAATATTGTACATATTATAAATCTATAGATTACATTACTAAAAAATGTGGAGACCCGCTGTGTTAACAGAAAAAAATACCCATTGTGCTGTCCACTCCGGGAACTGATGCACACTGAAATAAAACGCTCATGGCAAAACGATGTAGGGTAAAAGAATAGAATTCCATTTGACCTGAAAGATGCTACCATTATTTAATTTTAAAAAGACAGCAAAATTAGCTAATTTCTAAACTGCACTTTATAGATTTGTAATCAAAACATACCCAAAAATAGACGAGTCTTAAATTCAGATGAGAATCGATGCACAGTTATCACACTTGTGAAGACAATTGAACAAAAAACATCAGAGTAAAACTGTTACATATCAAACTCTCTTAACCATATGACATCACAGTGGCGTTAGTGGGCTTGGAAATGTAATTAAATATATATTATATGCAGCTACTGATTTATAACAACACTGCTGTCCCCTACACTAAATGCAATTTAAAACATATTAATAATGTTCAAAGACCCAAAACATCATCTACCCATGTTCTCCAGAAATGCTGCATTAATGGCTGAGTTACTCCAGCATTTTTTGTCTTTGTTTGTAAACCAGCATCTTCAGTTCCTTGTGTCTTAAAAATGTTTGTATTTTCCACATATATTATTGTCCTAACTGACCACAGATAACAACAAAAAATGCACAGATTTGATTAGTTTATTAATATTGTCAAGTGTACCGAGGTACGGCGAAAATATTTTGTTGCGTGCTATCCAGTCAAAGAAAAGACTGTACATGATTATAATCATGCTGTCCACAGTGTACAGATGAAGGATAAAGGGTGCAACATTTAGTGCAAGATAAAGTCCAATTAAAGATAGTTCAAAGGTCTCCAATAAGGTAGATGGGAGGTCAGGACTGCCCTTTCGTTGGTGAGAGGATGGTTCATTTGCCTGATAACATTATATCCTTGTACTAATATATTTTTGTTAATTTTATGACATATTTACCACACACAGTTTTCAGTCTTTTGTAGAATTGATATCCTTTCAACTGTCTGCGAGAGATTTTATGTAAATGTTTGAGGAAATAGCAGTACCAAGTTCGATATCTCCATACAAGATGATTAAGGCTAGAATTGATAGGAAGGTTTACCAAGTGGGATTTTAAGTGGAATTCATTACCTCAGATGGCCATGTGAATAGATATTTTTAAGGTCGAGATTGACAAATTCTTGATCAGTAAAGTTGTCGGGGTTATGGGGAGAAGGCAGGAGAATGGGGTTGTGAAGGAAAGATAGATCAGCCATGATTGAATGGTAGAGTGGACTTGACGGGCTGAATGGCCTAATTCTGCTGCTAGAACAATTGAGCATAAGTGCAGGTGTGACCCATGCAATGCATTGTAAGAATGAACACGGAGTGGTATTAGAATGATTTATGCAAGTGGAAGCTACTGGGACCAATTAACAGTCATATTTTGATTTTGTGCTGCAGCGTCAGACAGATAATAATGAATTGGCAGCAAATCTGATATTGCTCACAATATTAATTTCAATTGAGAAAATTGTGAATGATCTTCCAACTGATAGTCAGTCATTTTGCATTATCGCATAAAGTTAAAATGACCCTGTATACTTTCTGGAGAACAAAATCTAAACTAAACAAGACATGAACGAGGCGTCACAGTGGCGCAGCTGGCAGAGCTGCTGCCTCACAATGCCAGGGACCTGGGTTCAATCGTGAACTCGGCTGTTGTCTGTGTGGGGAGTTTGCATATTCTTCCCTTAAACACGTGGGTTCCTCCGGGCCCTTGGGTTTCCTCCCACATCCCAAAGGCGGGAAGATTTGTACGCTAATTGGGTTTTATGAATTGCCCCTAGTGCTTAGGGGGGTGGAGGAGAGGGTGGAATAACATAGAATTATTGTGAACGGGTGATCGATGGTCGGTGTGGACACGGTGGGCCTAAGGGCCTGTTTCCATGCCTATCTCTCGGCTCGGCGGTTTCCGTCGATGCCGGTGGCTCGGGGCCGAGTTCGCAGGCCGTGGTGGGCAAGCCGGGCCTAGCGGCAGGTTATCCATCGGCGATCTACAGTGGCGAACCTGCTTCCGAGGACACTCCCAGTACTCTGCTGGAGGATGCAGCATAGTGCTAGTGTACGGGGTTTTCACTGGTCGGCATGGACTCGGTGGGCCGAAGGGCCTGTTTCCGCGCTGTATCTCTAAAGCCTAAATAGGCTTGACTCTTGATTAGGCGACAGTTTTGCTTGTGGCCTATCTTCACATTGATGGAGTTGGGGGGGGAGGGGGGTTAGGGAGAGCTGGAAAAGAGAAGTGGGGGCAAATCCTGGCTATTGATGGGTGGAGATATGTGCGGACGGGTGTTGATTGAAAGCTGGGTAGAATAATTAACAAAGGCTAAAGGTGGAAAGGGGACAAAAGGAGAGAAGTGAAATGTAAAGTCGGAGGGAGGGATACAGGTGGAAAGGGACGGGAGGGATAGAGCAGCTCTAATGGGGAAACCTGGCATCTGGGTTGGGAGGGGAACATTAAAGAAATAGGGGCTGGGACCACTTAAAAAGTGATTTTACAGGTGGATAGAGGTAAAGAAAGCTTTTGGTACATCGGCTTTTATCAGTTAATATATTGACTATCGAAGTTGGAATGTTACGTTACAGTTATACAAAACGTATCTCCAATTTAAAGTAACTTCTACTGACATTCCCCTCTCCTCTCCCCTAGCTCCCCTCCTCCACCCCCGTCCGTTTTACCAGCTCCTCGGTTCTCCACATTGTTTCTCTTGAAATCACAGCTTCCCTAGCCAACAATGGACCTACCAGGCACCACCCTGTCTGAGGCCATTTGTTGTGCCCATCATTGGTCTTGGTCTCGTCTCGCCTCCAACTCTTCACCCCCCTCCAGTTCGAAGAAGGGTGGAAAACGCCACCCATCCTTTTTCTCCAGAGATGCTGCCTGACCCGCTGAATTACTCCAGCACTTTGTGTCTATTGGTGTAAACCAGCATCTGCAGTTCCTTGTTTCTACAATATTTCTTTCTTTATAGCCAAAATGTAATCTTCTCATATCAAGAATATTTGATTTTTTTTTTCGGTCATCATACCCTGTTCTTGCTTTGTTAACGTTTTTCAAATATGACTGTTAATTGGTCCCAGTAGCTTCAAGAGTCAAGTGTTTTATTGTGTTTTCGAATCAAGTGTTTTATTGTCATAAGCACTAGGAATAGAACAATGCAATTCTTACCTGCAGTAGCTTGATAGCTACTGCAGCGAATGGTATGTTAGCATTCATAGCAAAAGGATTTGAGTATAGGAGCAGGGAGGTTCTACTGCAGTTGTACAGGGTATTGGTGAGACCACACCTGAAGTATTGTGTACAGTTTTGGTCTCCAAATCTGAGGAAGGACATTCTTGCCTTAGAGGGAGTGCAGAGAAGGTTCACCAGACTGATTCCTGGGATGTCAGGACTTTCATATGAAGAAAGACTGGATAGACTTGGCTTGTACTTGCTAGAATTTAGAAGATTGAGGGGGGATCTTATAGAAACTTACAAAATTCTTAGGGGGTTGGACAGGCTAGATGCAGGAAGATTGTTCCCGATGTTGGGGAAGTCCAGGACAAGAGGTCACAGTTTAAGGATAAAGGAGAAATCCTTTATGACCGAGATGAGAAAAAAAAAATTCACGCAGAGAGTGGTGAGGAACTCACTGCCACAGAAGTTAGTTGAGGCCAGTTCATTGGCTATATTTAAGAGGGAGTTAGATGTGGCCCTTGTGGCAAAAGGGATCAGGGGGTATGGAGAGAAGGCAGGTACAGGATACCGAGTTGGATGATCAGCCATGATCATATTGAATGGCAGTGCAGGCTCGAAGGGCCGAATGGCCTACTCCTGCACCTATTTTCTATGTTTCTATGTTTCTATAGGCACTTTAATGCAACAACAAACAAATAAATATATAATAATCTAGAATCTATTTATTTACTTTTTTATTCAGAGGTACAGCATAGAAACAGGCCCTTCTGTCTACCAAGTGTGTGCTGACCAAAACAATCACCCGTTCCTTGTACCCCTGTATACTTGACAATAAACTAAACTGTCTTAATTAGTATGGATGTCAGGGGTTATGGGGAGAAGGCAGGAGAATGGGGTTGAGAAGGAAAGAAAGATCAGTTATGATTGAATGGCGAAGTAGACTATTGGGCTGAATTACCTAATTCTTCTCAAATAACATAAACTTATGAACTTATAAAACAATTAACCTACAAATCTGCACATCTTTGGGATGTGGGAGGAAACCGAAGTGCCCGGAGGTAACCCACGCAGTAACAGGAAAAACATACAAAATCCACACAGACAGCACCAGACGTCAGGATCAAACCCTGCTCTTTAGCAAAGTAAGGCAGACGGTCTACCAGCTGCGCCACTGTGGCACCCAATAATAACAATACAATAAATGATCAGTAATACTAGGTAACCAGACCATAAAGAGGCAAACCGAAGTTTGTAGTGCAACCAAAGTCCAAGTTAGATTGTTGCTGTAGTAGGATTGTGTTCAGGATTGTGGAGTACAGTTCAAGCGCCTGATGATTGATGGGAGGAACCTGTTCTTGAACCTGGAGATCACAGGTCTCGGGCTTCTCTATTTTCTTCCCAGTGGCAGCAGTGAGACGAGAGTGTGGCTAGAATGGTGTGGATCTTTGATGATATTCGTTGCCTCTTTTGAGGCAGCACTTAGTGTAAACCCCTTCGATGGTGGAGATTTCAATGTCCATGAAGGGCCAGGCCAATGTCCACCACTTTCTGCAGCCTCCTTCGTTCCTGGGCATTTGACATACTGCACCAGGCTATAATTCCTCCCATAGTCGATGAAGGTACAGGTCCACCACCGATTTTCCAGCAACTGGTGGTCTGGCGCCTCCTTTAATCCACACAAAATTACGAGAGTGCACTTGGAATCCTCCCCGAAAGCCCCGAAGCCCCCTGCCTAGGCCGGGTCAGGCAGCCGATGTCCACCTCATCAGGACTTCATCATCGATCGACGGGTCGATTTGCCCCCTGCAGCCAGGGCTCTGGAACTACGCCTTGGCTGGAGACTGGCAGATCTGTTCGCATAGCTGACTTCTGTGGTCTTTAAAGTGAGACTGCAAAGTTTAAAAGAGAAGTGTGGGGCAAGTATTTTACACAGAGGATGGTTGGTGCCTGGAACGCGCTGCCAAGAGTGATGGTGGAGGGAGATATGATAGTGGCGTTTAAGAAAGTTATGGATAGGCACGTGGATATGCAGGGAATGGAGAGATATGGATTATGTGGAGGCAGGTAAGAGTTGTTCTTGACATCGTGTTCGGCACAGACATTGTGGGCTGAAGGGCCTGCTCCTGTGCTGTTCTAGGTCCTACAAGAATGATTGCTGGGACTGACATGGGTAAGCCCACCATCAATAGAAGCAGAACTATGACTATCTATGCTCAAATGGCAGTTCTACACTTCAACCAAATAATGTTTGCAATGTTTGATTTACAATCACATAAAACTGAAAGAAACTGAATCTTTAAGCCACAAAAATCAGCAGTTCAGAGTTGTTCTTTCCCTTGACTTGGGAAAAATAATATTTTTAATTGTTAGCTGAGAAATGTAAAATGTGGAAGGGTATGGATTGTAAGTCGGAAAAAGAGTTGATGTGACCATGAAATTAAGATCAATACTTACACATACATTTTGTACGAAGCACATACTTAAACTCCAACATTTCTCTTTAAGTGGCACAGTGGTAGAGCCGCTGCCTCACAGCGCCGGATTTGATCCAGAATACGGGTGCTGGCCGTGTGGAGTTTGCACGTTCTCCCTGTGATTGCATGGGTTCCCTCTGAATGCTCCGGTTTCCACCCACATTCTTAAGACGTGCGGATTTGTTGATTAATTGCCTTCTGTAAATTGCACCATTGTGTGTCAGCAGTGAATGAGGAACTGGGATAACATAAAACTAGTGTGGATGTGTGATTGATGGTCGGCATGGACTTGATGGTCCGAAGGGTCTGTTTCCATGCTGCACCTTTCAATCAATCAAAAACATCATATCATAACAATAATAGAAAATAATGCACGTGGCCTAAAAGAAATAAGGTCCTTTAAAACTATGCAAACATTTTCTCAAATTATATTTTAAAGATCAGGTGGTCAAAATAAGGTATCATCCACAGATCTAAGTTTCTCTGTTCCTGAAAAAAAAGTTCTGTGTCCTTTATCTTGCACAATATATTAAATATTATCATAAATAAAAAAATACAAATGTTAATATTAAAATATTAAATTGAATTGGCATTTATTAATAATGATGATTCAGATTTTACGACAGATATCCTGTATGTATTGCGGAATGTAAATGTGCTAGATGAGGTGCTGTAATGCATTATTGAACACTTTCAGCAGGGACTTCAAACAAGTATTGATTACCCGGTGGTGTGTACTTGGTATCATGAGTATAACTTCCATAAATTAATTAGATTTTTTCCTTGTAAATGTATAAATTCATTAATTCACCTTGTACATACATTTTTTAAAGGATCAACTTTATATTATTTTGTGCGTATTAATCATGAGAAAAATATAATTGTAGCTGAGCGAGCAGCCCGAGTCGGTAAGATTGATGAAAATGCCTTAAAAAGACTGATATGAAAAGACAAGAAGTGGGCGGAATCACTGGTTATGTTGTTAGGTTTTAAGGCATGCATATTGTTTGATGTCTTCTGTTGTACATAAGATAAATAAATTAGAATTTAGCATCAGGTGTACCTATTATTAACCATTCTTCAAATGCAATGTGAAGGGTCATTCTTTGGTATTATCGTTTTGCAGGCAGAAATGGCTGAATAATTAGTATGTAAGTTAAAGAGGGAATTGTGAAACGCTGCTGGAACTGACAATCCTGTGCTTGCCAGATAAATAAGTAATGGTAATAAAGTATTGTTTTAAAGGAATGGCCAAACATATCAGGAGAAAACAATGGACAGCACAGTCATGCAGTGGCAGAGTTGCTGCCTTATGGTGCCAGGTACCCGGGTTCCTATGGCTACTTAGTTTAGTTTTTAGTATTAGAGATACAGCACGCAAACAGGCCCTTCGGCCCACCGAGTCTACGCTGACAAGCGATCTCCGCACATTAACACTTGTCCCTTCTGTGTCTACACACACTAGGGACAATTTATACATATACCAAGCCAATTAACCTACATGCCTGTACGCCTTTGGAGTGTGGGAGGAAAACGAAGATCTCAGATAAAACCCACGCGGTCAAGGGGAGAACGTTTAAACTCCATACAGACAGCACTCGTAGTCGGGATCGAACCCGGATCTCCGGCACTGCAAGTGTTATAAGGCAGCAACTCTACTGCTGCGCCACCATGCCGTGCTGCTGTCAGTACAGCGTTTCTACTTTCTCCGTGACCGCGTGGGTTTTTACTTTTTCCATGATGGCGCCACCCGGTGGAATTGGCCTCAGTAAAATTGTAAATTGTCCCTAGTGTGTAGGATGGTGCTAGTGCACGGGATGATCGCTGGTCAGTGTGGACTCCGTGGGCCGAAGGGCATGTTTCCGCGCTGCGCCTCTAAAATCTAAAGTCTAAAAGGACATAAAGTGCTGGAGTAACTCAACAGGTCAGGCAGAATCTCTGGAGAACATGGATAGGCGACGTACTAATGTTTAGTGAAAATTGGAAGGAAATAGTGAAATAAAATCAAAACCTAAATCGTAAAATAAAAAATAATACTTAGTAATGATGAAGACAGATAAAAATAGCTTCTAATTTCTCAGTTGATAAACATAATATGTTTATTCTTTAGATGTCGGCTAAAGAGACTAATAGATATAATGGCAATATCAGGAGGAGATCATTAATAACTGCAACATTTTCAGTTGATAAGCGTAATGTATTTATTCTTAAGATGTAGCAAAGGAGCATTTGTAGATATAATAGCAACATCAAGAGGAGATCATTTTAGATTTTAAACTTTAGAGATACAGCACAAAATCAGGCCCTTTGGCCCACCGAGTCCACGTCGACCAGTGATCACCCCGTACTCTAGCACTATCCTACATACTAGGGACAATTTACAATTGTAAATTAAAGCCAATTAACCTACAAACCTGTATCCTTTGGAGCGTGTGAGGAAACCGAAGATCCTGAACCGATGCGGTCACAGGGAGAACGTGCAGACAGCACCCATAGTCGGGATTGAACCCTGGTGTCTGGCGCTGTGAGGCAGCAACTTCACTGCAGAGCCACTGGGCACTGTGCTTGCCTCTACTCTTAGTAGAATTCATTAAATCAGTAGCAATAGGTGTGGGATTTCAAGCCACGTTTGATTGTGAGGTTTGTAAACCATAATAAAAATTAACTTCTTATTTAGGGACCTTGATAGTTATTACAGTATTGAAAGCTACTTATACCAAAGATTGCAGCTGTTCAACAAGGCAGCTTATGGCAAGATCCTCAAGGGCAATTAGGGAGATGGGTAATAAACGCTGGGCTACTTCGTGACGCCCATATCCCATAAATGAATATAAAATAAATCAAATGCAGCTATCCAATGTTAAAGGACAATAGCCGAGCAAACACTGCACTATCTAGCTGACATCAAATGTCAACATTAATTATCCAGGGCAACTGAATGTGAAATTATTTTCACTCTTGGCTCAACTATTCATTTAATATTTAAAGAACTGTTTTCTTTTAACATATACATCTTCAAAATTGATCTCAGAATTTCAATGGGAAATAACACAGAGAACAAAACTAGAGGTTTACAAATTACTACACCTAATTTTGATTCTTCTAACATCTAATATTTATTCTTCTCCCCTTATCAGTCTTTTGTTTCCCCTACACCTCGGGTATTGGTCTACCAATCTGCCAATAACCATCTCTTCCCACCCCAACCCCCACCTATCCAACTATGCACTGTATCCGCCTATCACTCGCAGGCTTTGTCCAATCCCCCTCTTTACCTCTTTACTCAGCTTTCTCCCCCCCCCCCCCCCCCCCCCACTACAATTAGTTTGGAGAAGGATCCTGACCCAAAATGTCACCTTTTCATATCCTCCAGAGATGAGCTAATTCAGTTTAATTTATTGTCACGTGTACCAAGGTACAGCGATAAGCTTTTGTTGCCTGCTAACCAGTGAGTGGAAAGACCATACATGGTTACAATTGAGCTGTCCACAGTGTACAGATACATGATAAATGGATTAATGTTTAGTGCAAACATTGTAGTCCATTAAAGTTCGATTAAAGATAGTCTGAAAGTCTCCAATGAGGTAGATGGACCGTTCTTTAGTTGGTGAGAGGGTAGTTCAGTTGCCTGATAACTGCTGGGATGAAACTGTCCCTGAATTTAGAGGTGGGCATTCTTCTGTACCTCTTGGCTGATGGGAGAGGGGAGAAGAGGGAGTGAATGGCATGAGACTCGATGCTGCTTGACCCGCTGTGTTACTCCAGCACTATGTGCATTTTTTCGTGTAAACCAGCATCTGCAGTTCCTTGTGTCTACATCTAATTCTGATTAATCTTATCCAAATGATTGTTTACATCATTGAAATGCCTCCGCATCAATAAATGCATCAAACAGATCGGCAGTGTGACTAAGCAAAATAAACGTAAGCTACACCCATTAAACCAATCAACCTAAAGAACTCCGTTTTCTAAGAACACTGATTTCTGCTCGAGAATTCCCATTATTTCAATTGAATTAATTACTTTTATCTCCCAATTAGTTATTGACTCAGTGGCGCAGCTGGTAGAGTTGCTACCTCACAGCGCCAGAGACCCTGTTGCACTCCTGACCTTGTATGCTGTCTGTATGGAGTTTACAGGTTCTCCATGTGACCGCGTGGGTTTCCTCCAGGTGCTCAGGTTTCATCCCACATCACAAATACATGTGAGATTGTAGGTTAATTGTTTTATAAGTTCATGAGTTACAGGCGAAGAATTAGGCCATTTGGCCCAAAAAGGTCAACTCCGCCATTCAATCATGGTTGATCTATCTTTCAAAAACCCAACGTCGTGTGGGTTTGTAGGTTATTTGGCCTCAGTAAATTCCCCCTAGTGCGTAGGGAGTGGATGAGAAAGTTGGACAACATAGAACTAGTGTGAACGGGTGATCGATGGGCAGCGTAGACTCAGTGAGCCGAAGGGGCTGTTTCATGCTGCATCTCTAAATTAAACTAAATTAAATTTATCAGTATTTAACGAACTTACTTTTCAAAGATAATTCAGCTTTCATATAAATACTATCGCAAATACTATTCCTGAGATTAGCTGCAAGTACATTTATGCTGTTTCCTTTTGGACTTTAGTAACAAGTCTGAAAGAGACTACATGAGAAAATAGTTCAATGGTTCAATAGTTCTTTATTATTACATGTACAGATGTACAGTGAAGTTCTTTTTTTTGCATACAGTTCAGTAAAGTATTGCCATACCTAAGCACAATTCTCAATCCGTACAAAGTGCATAGAGATAGTCCACTGACACTGTATGCAAGAGTCGCTAGGTTTTGGCGCTGTTTTCAGCTGACCTTGAGAGATCATCATAAATCATGTGATAGGAGTAGAATTAGGCCATTCGGCCCATCAAGTCTACTCCGCTATTCAATCATGGCTGATCTATCTCTCCCTCCTAACCCCATTCTCCTGCCTGCTCCCCATAATCTCTGACACCCGTACTGATCAAGAGAGCATGGTAGGTAAGATGTGGAGATGGACTCGATGGAAGGCCTGTGATAGACTGGGCTGCAGGTTCAGGCAGTTAAGAGTAGAGCAGATGCCATACCAGGCTGAGATACCATCTATAAAGCATCCGTAGAGAGAGAAGGGGGAGAAGAGGGGCAGGATTGTTGGAAAAATGGGTGGGCATTGGAGTGGGGTTGGTGGGACATAATATCTGAACAGTTTACTTGTGCAGTGTGCACTAGAACAAGAGATGTTAATATATAAATCTTTGACGACGGTAATATAGATTGAGAAAATTGTTAATAAATCAAATAGGATTATGGATTTCATAAAGAACAAAAGCAAGGAGATTAAGATCCATCCTAATAAAGTTTCAAGAGGGAATTAGGTGCATAATTGATGGCAAAACTGAAGGGTTTTTTGGAACGAACAGGAAAATGGTATTGATTGTTTTTTTTTCTATACAGTGCTAGCAGAGTTTGAAGGGGTCAAATGGCCTATACTGGCAGTTCAATGATTCTCTGTCATTGAACAATTATTGCAGAAGATAGTTTAGTTTAGTTCAGTTTAGTTTGGAGATAGAGCGTGGAAACAGGCCCTTCAGCCCATGGAGTCTGGCCTGCCCATCGATCACCTGTTCACACTAGTTCTATGTTATCCCACTTTCTCTTCACCTCCCTACATATTAGGAGCAATTTTAACAGAGGTTAATAAACCTGCAGACCTGGAGCACCTGGAGAAAATGCACGCTGTCACAGGGAGAAGGTATAAACATTGCACAGACAATACCTGCAGTTTAGTTTAGTTTAGGCCAGTTTAGTTTAGTTTAGAGGTACAGCATGCGTCCGCAGTGTCCATGCTGACCACTGATCACCCTTTCACACCAGTTCTATGTTATCCAATCTCATCCGCTCCCTACACACTGGGAGTAATTTACCAAGGCCAATTAACTTACAAACCTACCCTTTTTTGGGATGTGGGAGGAAACTGGAGCACCCAGAGGAACCCCGCGCAGTCACATGGAGAATCTGCAAACTCCGTACGAACAGCACCCGTGGTCAAGATTGAACCCGCGTCTCTGTTGCTGTGAGGGAGCAACTCAACCGGTGTGCCACCGTGCTGTCCCAAGGATCTGACTTTAGTCTGGTCTGCCCCAAAGTGAAAGGGGAGAAAGTGTTCTGTCTCTCAGCCATTCATTAATCATTTATTAATCAGCACAAAATATTTCAAAGTACGCCGGTGACATTACTGCTCATTCACAATTCTAATTGGGATGAGGCTGTCCGGTCACTTGGAATTAAAGATGAACAAATCCTCTTAGAACCTTCAAACTTTGATATCAATAAATCCCTGCAAGTGTTTGAAAACAAACATTGATGTAAAATGTTATTAAAGCAGATCTACTATAGTTTCTGCCTGCTTCCAAAAGATATTCTTTTTCGTTTTCTCAGATATTCAAGGGGTTGAATCTCTGCAAAAATAGTAATATTTGCAGACTTTAAAGAATGTATTATTAAAAATAAAGCTTAACGTTAAAACACAAGAAACTACAGATGCTGGAATCTTGAGCAAAACACTAAGTGCTGGAAGAACTCAGTGGGTCAGACAGCATCTGTGGAGGGGAAGGGGCAGGCAGCTTTTTGGGTTGGGACCCTTCCTCAATCTGAGGAAGGAGCCTACAGAGAATCTCGTGTAGATCACCAAGTGCTGGAAGAACAACAGGGTAATGGATAGAAGGCATTTTAGATTGGGACCCTTCTTCAACTGATATTACATTAAGACAAAGAATTGCAGATGCTGTTTTATTACCCCCCCCCCCACTCCAAATAACACAAAGTGCAGGAGTAAATCAGCGGGTCAGCGAGCATCTCTGGAGAACATAGATGTGGTGGAGTTTTGGGTTGGGACCCTTCTTCAGACTAACCCACTGTGTTACTCCATCACTTTGTGTGTTTTTTTTAATTAAATTCAGTAGGATCTAAATATTAAATAGGACTTCCTTAAAATCAGAAATAAATGTTTTCTTAGCGAATGAAAGGCAAATACTACAGATGTTGGATAAAAGTACAAATTGACATAAATACTCAAGTAGTCAGATAACATCTGTGGAGATAACTAAATGTTCTCAAATATTAATTCTATTTGTCTTCCCACAGATTCTGTTTGCTTAAGTTTGATTCTGTTTGATTCTGTTTAGTTTAGTTTAGAGATACAGCATGGAAACAGGCCTTTTGGCCCATCGAGTCCACATCAACCACCGATCACCCACTCCCACTGGTTCTGTTACCCACCATCTCATCCTACACACCAATGGCAGTTAACCTGCACATCTGGAGGTCTATGGGATGTGGGAGGAAACTGGAGCACCTGGATGTATTCAAGAGAGAGCTAGATATAGTTCTTAGGGCTAACGGAATCAAGGGATATGGGGAAAAAATCAAGAACAGGGTACTGATTCTGGATGAGCAGCCATGAGCGTATTGAATGGCGGTGCTGGTTCGAAGGGACTAATTGCCGACTCCTGCACCTACTTTCTATGTTTCTTACTCACATGGCCACAAGGAGAAGCAGAAATTGGAGTTCTTAGAAAACTAGACCAATTAACCTACAAACCCGCTTGATCTTATGACTATTTCCAGGCTTGTAGATCAAACATTTCTTCTCTCTCCCCACGCTAGTCATCCTCCTAGTTCCACTGTTCTCATCCTTGTATCCTTCTCATTAGTACATCTTCCCCAGCCAACAATGGGCCATTATCAGCTCCCCCTTCCTGAGGTCATCTATTACCGGCCCTGTTTTCTTTTGGCAGTTCTCACCTTGTTTTTCATTCCTTCCACCTCCCCCCAAATCAACCTCTATCTTTCAGCCTGATGAAGGGCTCTGACCCGAAACGTCACCCATTATTTTCTCCAGAGATGCTGTATGACCCGCTGGGTTGGACACGGACTCGGTGGGCCAAAGGGCCTGTTTCCACACTGTACCCCTAAAGTCTATAGTCTAATAGTAAAATCTAGATGCCACACTATCGTATCTGCCCCCCACCAAAAGGACAAAGGACATTTATTGACACATACACCAATTGGTGCAGTGAAATTTGAGTTACCATGCAGCACACAAATAAGATAAACACAACACTTTAGAATTTACCATAAAACATAAAAAACATCCCCTCATAGTGGAATCAACATTTCCCACTGTGAGGGAAGGCACCAAAGTTCAGTCTTCTTCCTCTGTTCACCCGTGGCCGGGGCCTATTGAGACTTCCATAGTCGCCGCAACAGTGGCCCGATGTTTTAGGCCCGCAAACTCTCAGCGGCCCGCTACCTCCGAATCGGCCGCTTCCTACCGGAGACCACGGCTTCCGAAGTCCAAAGGCTGAGCTGGGCGGAGATTCAACGCTGGCGACCTCGGCGAGAGATCCCAGGCTCCGCAATGTCAAAGTCAGCGCCGCTCGCGGCTGGAAAGTTAGCGCCACCAGTGGCTGGAAGCTCCACAGACCACAGCTCCACAGACCACAGCTCCACGGTGTTCAAAAAACCAAAAGGGACTTCTGCTTCAAACTGGAGGATGAGACAGATGTTCGGCAGCTGTGGCGGGGCCTGAATGCAAACACCCCCTACAAGGCGAAATCAGGAGGTAGCTCGAATGTCGGCGAAGCATCACTCCCTGACGAGCTCAATGCGTTTTACACACGCTTTGATAGGGAGAACACTGATGTGCCTTCTCGAGCCCCCATTCGCTGTGATGGTATATCAGTCACAGTCACAGAGACCGACGTCAGAAAATCCTTCAGAGGGGTGAACCATCGAAAAGCACCTGGACCTGATGGTATACCCGGTCGTGTTCAAAAAACCTGTGCGGACCAACTGGCTGGAGTTTTTACGGACATTTTCAACCTCTCACTTCGGAGGTCTGAGGTTCCCACCAGCTTTAAAAGGGCATCAATAATACCGGTGCCCAAGAAGAGCAAGGTGACATGCCTCAATGACTATCGACCAGTGGCACTAACATCTGTGATGATGAGGTGCTTTGAGAGGTTGATCATGGCGCAAATCAACTCCTACCTCTACAAAAACCTGGAACCACTGCAGTTTGCTTACCGCCACAACAGATCAATGGTGGATGCGATCTCGCTGGCTCTCCACTCCTCTCTGGACCACTTGGACAACAAAACCTCATTTGGCAGGCTTTTATTGATTGATTACAGCTCGGCATTTAATACAATCATCCCCTCCCAGCTGGTTACCAAACTCTCAGAACTGGGTCTCTGCACATCCCTCTGCAATTGGATCCTCGACTTCCTCATTTACAGACCACAGACTGTTCGAATTGGTGGGAATGTGTCAGCTTCATAGAAACATAGAAATTAGGTGCAGGAGTAGGCCATTCGGCCCTTCGAGCCTGCACCGCCATTCAATATGATCATGGCTGATCATCCAACTCAGTATCCTGTACCTGCCTTCTCTCCATACCCCCTGATCTCCTTAGCCACAAGGGCCACATCTAACTCCCTCTTAAATATAGCCAATGAACTGGCCTCAACTACCCTCTGTGGCAGAGAGTTCCAGAGATTCACCACTCTCTGTGTGGTTCGTCTTCGATAACAATCAGCACGGGAGCACCTCAAGGCTGCGTGCTCAGCCCCCTGCTGTACTCACTCTATACTCATGGCTGCGTAGCTGGTCATAGTGCGAACTCCATCATCAAGTTCGCTGAGGACACCACTGTGGGACGTATCACTGATGGGGATGAGTCAGAGTATAGAAGTGAGATTGACTGACTGACTAAATGGTGCCAGCACAATAACCTAGCCCTCAACACCAGCAAAACCAAGGAACTGAATGTGGACTTTGAAAGAGGTAGGATGGGGACCCACAATCCCGTTTATATCAATGGGTCGATGGTGGAAAGGGTCAAGAGCTTCAAATTCCTGGGCGTGCACATCTCTGAAGATCTCTCCTGGTCCAAACACTGATGCTATTATAAAGAAAGCACATCAGCGCCTCTACTTCCTGAGAGGATTACGGAGAGTCGGTTTGTCAAGAAGGACTCTCTCTAACTTCTACAGGTGCACAGTAGAGAGCATGCTGACCGGTTGCATCGTGGCTTGGTTCGGCAACTTCAGTGCCAAGGAGCAAAAAAGACTACAAAAAGTAGTAAACACTGTCCAATCCATCATCGGCTTTGACCTCCCTACCATCAAGGGGAACTATTGCAGTCGTTGCCTCAAAGGCTGGCAGCATCATCAAGGACCCACATCATCCTGGCCACACACTCGTCTCCCTGCTACCTTCAGGTAGAAGGTACAGGAGCCTGAAGACTGCAACGTCCAGGTTCAGGAGTAGCTTCTTCCCATAAGCCATCAGGCTATTAAACTCAACTCAAACAAAACTCTGAACATTAATAGCCCATTATCTGTTTATTTGCACTTTATCTGTTTATTTATTCATGTGTGTATATATTTATAAAATGGTATATGGACACGCTGATCTGTTCTGTATTCGTGCCAACAATATTCTGTTGTGCTGAAACAAAGCAAGAATTTCATTGTCCTATCTGGGACACATGACAAACTCTCTTGAATCTTGAATCTTGAAAGTCGGCAGTCCCAGCACTCCGGATCTCCAACACGGCGATTCACGGTAAGGCATCGCTTGCTCCGCGATGAAATCCAGTGCTGCGCTGCTGCTGAAGCTCTGGCCGGTCTCCGGCAGGAAAGGCCGCGCCAATCCAGATGGTAGGCCGCAAGGAGGGGGTGAAGATGTGGCTCGGAGAATAGTCGCATCCTCGACCAGGAAGTGACTAAGAAAACCAATTGCAGAGGGTTTCCCCCTCCCCCACATAAAAAAGACTAAAATGCCTCCAAAAACAAACTTTAAAACAGACTAAAAAATAACAAAAAGAATGAAAGGACAGAAAGTGCGTTCTAGTCCCTCACTACCCACTGCGCCACCCTTTTCACCCCATCTGAATTTTTTGACCTGTCTTTATCAGCATTTAGTGGATCAAATATATATTTCCTCGATCTGTTTATGGTGGTGTAAGATCTGTCTGCAGTCTGTGATTTATACTGACAAATGTTTGTTTTATTTATTGTATAAATCAGAGAATTGCCTCTGCCATTCTTACATTCTCTCGGCATTTCTGCAGGGCTCAGGAGGGAAAGCTACTGATCTGAGAAACATTTAGGACAACAAAGTACCATTTAACAGTCTAGTCCTTCACCTAAGCAGTTCCTCTTCCTGTCTTTGATGTGCAAACAGTTTATTTAATCAATTATTAATCAAAGTTGTGACATTCTTCTTATTTTTTTTTTGCTGAATCTCAAAGATAGTTTCCCTTCCCTCTTATTTTAAACAGACATCTTTATTGACATCCTGGATTGTGTTATTATTTCTGACCTGTTTCTCATAAAGCACACTCAGAACTACAAAAATCTATAAAGCATACATTGATTTCAGCTGGGAGGTAACAGTGAAAATGATTTATTACAATTTTTTGCCTGTGGTGGTGGAATTGAATGAGCGAGCCGGCTGCAATGCTACCAGTAGCGGGTACTGCTGCATAATTAGAGATGGAGAGGAGAAAGATGTATTTGCGCAGTGGATGTTTCTCTTCACAGGTGTTTAAAAAGATGAGAGGAGGAAGCGGCAAGCAGACATGCTGTTATGGAGGGCGTAGGGCAGCTGGATGCATGGCGCTCGGTGAATCTGTAGCAGTTGGTAAAATCTGGCAGCTTCTGTGTACAAATAAAGACGGATGGAAAGTCCCAACTGCTACTAATTAGTGGCTATGAATTTTGGGTAAGGCAACACATATGTTTTAAGCTGAAAGTGATTTTCTTTTTATCACTGGAAACTGTCGACAGAGCTGACCCCTGCGCTAATGTTTCCAGTATAATTATGTGATAAATAAAAGTGTTTCTCCACCTCCAATTCAGACACAAGTAGTAATTTCTTAATGGGTCTTGTCATGTAAAGTAGCCAATGAAGTGTCTCGACCTGAAACGTCACCTACTCCTTTTCTCCAGAGATGCTGCCTGACCCGCTGACTTACTCCAGCATTTTGCATCTGTCTTCGACAGGCACGGAAATCACTATCAAAACATGCAGGGGGCACAATTTCTTGGCGGCCGCGCGCGCGCATGCGCACACACATGCGAGGCTTCGGCTGTAGGCCCTGTGGACGGTAACATTGGGAGCTGACCTGGTTGGTGACCGACTCCGAACGCCAGCAACAGCAGCTTCATCCGCCCCGAATCGTGGAGCTTGAATCGGCCCGTTCACGGTGTCTTTCATCGACTGGCGGGGCTTCAACATTGGGAGCCTCAATCGCCTCGATGCAGCAGTTTGATTTTATGCCGCGCCATGCGCTGAAAGGACCTGCGAACGGGCCAATTCAGCCCTTAGAAAGCGTCTGATAAAGTCCGGATTACAAAACATGGGGGGGGGGATCTTCCCCCTCCTCTCAAAGTAGGGGAGACGTGTGTCCCCCCCCCCTCATCCTCCCCACCCCCCCAGGATTTCCGCCCCTGATCTTTGGTGTAAACCAGCATCTGCAATTCCTTCCTACACAAAGTAGCTTCTATCAGGTTTGTTAGGGTCGAGATTGGTGTTTGTAGTAAAATTATAGCATTGATGTGGCCAATCATTCTGGAGGAAGTTGACCACAATGATATAAGATCTTATACACCTCTATAAGACCACCCCTCAGCCTCCTGCACTCCAAGGAATAAAGTCCCACCTTTCCCTGCCGAACCAGAATTATGCCATTCGCCCCATTCAATTAGAATCTGTAAATGAAAAATGATTTAAACATCATATCAAATATAAATTACTGATTGATTTGACTATATTTTTCATTTCACACCTTTTGTCCAATAATTTGGTAATGTTTCTGTTTAGGTGTCTGTTGATTATGTCACATGCACTGAGGTACAATGAAAAGTTTTATCTGGCATGCTATCCAATCAAATCAGATAAGACTCTACGCAAATACAATCAAACCAAACTCAAGTACAATAGGTTAGTTTTAGGTTTATTATTACCATGTGTACCAAGGTACAGTGCAGTCTCTTACACAGTCTGAAGAAAGTTCCCGACCCAAAACGTCACCCATCCTTTTTCTGCAGAGATGCTGCCTGACCCGCTGAGTTACTGCAGTACTTTGTGTCCATCTTCAAAGCCAAACTCGCACCATCGGTAGAGCAAAGAAAAAGATGCAGAGCACAGAATATAGACCAGTGTAACAGTTCCAGAGACCAAATTGAGGTAAAGGTGAATCAGAGAGAAGATAGTCATAGTCATACAGTGTGGAAACAGACCCTTCAGCTCACCTTGCCAAGCCAAGCAACATGCCACATCTAAACTAGTCCCACCTGCCTGCCTTTGACCCATATCTCTCAAAACCTATCCTATCCAAGTACCTGTCTAAATGTTTCTTAAATATTGCGATATTAAGTATTTGCTTCAACTACCTCCTATGACATCTTGTTCTATAGACCCACCACCCTTTGTGTAAAAAAGATACCCCTCAGGTTCCCATTCAATCTTTCCCCCCCTCACCTTAAACCAAAGTCCTCCGGTTCTCGATTCCCCCCTATTCTGGCCAAAAGACTGCATTTACCCAATCTATTCCTCTCATGATTTTGTAGTACTTAGCATTGTAGCGCACCAGTTCCAGAGACAGAATCCAATGTCTCCAATGAGGTTGAGATGAATTGGACTGCAACCCTTACTTATGGGCTTGGAACAATTATCATGTATGGAATCCTCCTGTAACATCCATTTCCCTTTCCACAGATGTGTTCTAACCCGCAGAGTGTTTCCAGTATTTTTTGTTCTTATTTCAGATTTCCACCAGCTGTATTCTTTGTGTTCAACAATAAAAGCATCACCAGGTCTTTGAAAGTATTTATTAATATTTATAATTATATTAAGTAAATGCACAGATTTATCCCAATGTGTTGTGATTTGCATCCACTGATAGTTGCTTCTCGGTCAGCCTCATTGCAAAAGTGTTGTTTAATTTTCCTCATTTCTATTAATTATGTTAAGCTGGGCATGAACTTTCAAAATAATATTCAAAATAAATTCTTGTATGACTTTGAGTGCCGATGAGGGTTTGATGCTGATATGATCAATATTCTTCTGTTTTTATGTTCTACAATCAGAATTTAGTTTATTTAGTTTAGTTTACTCTAGGGAAACAGCAAGTAAACAGGCCCTTCGGCCCAGCGAGTCCACGTCAACCATCGATCACACGTTCACATTAGTTCCATGTGATCCTACTTTTCATCAACTCCCTACACACTTGGGCAATTTACCGAAGCCAATTAATCTACAAACCTGTACTTCTTTGCGATGTAGGAGGAAACCGGAATATCCAGAGGAAACCAGCGTGGTCACTGGAAGAACATGCAAAGATATCTGTTATTTTGAGAAACATTTTCACAGTTAAACAAAATCTTCAGCTCATTGTTAAATGCACATTAGTGCCCCAAAATACTGTATGGTATTGATTCGTAAAGGCATGAGGATTTAGGTTCAATACTCAAGAATCAAGAGTGTTTTATTGTCATATGTGTGTACGTGTGCGTGTGTGTATGTATGTGTGTGTGTGTGTGTGTAGGTGTATGTGTGTCCCAAAGCAGAACAATGAAACTCTTATAGACCTGACTCACTTAGGCGACTTTTAGGTGACTGCAGGAGACTTTGCGGTTGCCACATGGTCAGCACATGTCCGCGGGTGGTTGCCAGGGAGTCGCCTTCATGGTCGCGAGGAGTTCCCACATTTTTGGGAACTAGTTGCGGCCTCATTATGGTCGGCGAGAATTTTTCAACATGTTGAAAACTCGGCGATGAAGCCGCCGTGGAGAGTAGCGAGAATTCTCGTGCCGTAGGTGGGTCGCCAGGAGGTCCTAGTTGGTTGCCAGGAGGTCGAAGGCTCTCGGAGGTTTTCGTAGATTGGAGCCGGTGCTGACCGGTGAATTTATTTGGCTCATTGGGGAAAAAAAAGGTAAGCAGTAATTTTCAGAACCAAGGAACCGACAGGTTATGTTAAATGTCCGCCGAACTTCACAGCCATGTATCTCTGACTTCTAAAAGTTGTCTCCCTTCTCCTTCTCCCTCCTTCTCCCTCCTTCTCCCTCCTTCTCCCTCCTTCTCCCTCCTTCTCCCTCCTTCTCCCTCCTTCTCCCTCCTTCTCCCTCCTTCTCCCTCCTTCTCCCTCCTTCTCCCTCCTTCTCCCTCCTTCTCCCCTCTTTTAAAGGACTTACCGTACGCTGTGCTTTAGCCATCTTAATTAGAGCACTAACCTTCCTGTTCACCACGGTGTGTGTCTGTATCATCTTGGCCTTGCACCGTGGGATTTTTTTCGACAGCGCTCCCCCGCTTGCCCTGGCCCCCGCCTGTGCGACGTGTTTGTGTGTGTGTATGTGTGTGTGGTCTGCTCTGACAGTCACCGTTCAAGTTGCCAGTTTTTCAGACAACAGCCGGCAACTTGACAGTCGCCTGCAGTCCGCTGAAAAAAGTGGGACAGGCCATATATATACAAATATACACTCACGTACACACATGTACACACACACACACTCGTATATCTATACATACGTAAGTACATACATTCATGAAAAACAAACAAACAATTAGGTTTAGGTTTCTTATTGTCACGTAGACCAAGATACAGTGAAAAGCTTTTGTTTACACTCCATCCAGTCCAATCAGCTAATACTACACATGAATGCAACCAAACCGAACACAAGTACAACAGGCAGAAGAAATGGCAAGGATTTGCAATTTCTAAAACAAGTAATATGACGTATTAATCAAACAAACGGAGACTAACAAAACGTATTTAAAAACCCCAGGTCTCTGGAGAATCCATTGAATGCTGATACTCTAGCCATTACAGGCACACAATAAAAAACTTTTTTTCTTTGGTGCAGTCCTTGCATTCTATAAAAAATTCATCCATCCTGTTAAAGGAAATTTTTTTTTTTGTGCTTTACTGTTTTTTTCCTATTGTTAGAGAAATTGAAGAGTGTGCTCTGAAAGAATATGTGGGTGAGCTGGGAATTTATTTACTCATTCGATTCGAAGATTGAGAAGGACCAGTATCAGTGTTCAAAGGACAGAGCCACAATGCGAGTGACATTGGGTCACCCTGACACTTCAGAGCCACCTGCTTGATAGAATTGTTCTCAGTGTTGATAGGAAGTGAGTGAAGCTGTTTTTTGTCATCAGCATCTGTTATGATTGATGGCTTTATGGCCACACTGAAAATGCCCTTTTTAAATAATTTATGATGTCATCACCACAGACCACTAGTCTGTAAGTCCACTGTTATTTCTTTTTAATCTTTCTCACTGTATGCCTACCAGCACATTGGAAGAAAGCTGTATTGTTCCGAGTTTGCTCTGAACTACAATTTAATTGTAAATGCGTTTATCTAATTGCCGAAGTCCTGTGTATCTAAAATAAGTCCATTGTCAATGCAAATTGATTTATTAAATTTCATCGCACCAATTTTAACTGCATGACTAAAACAATTCATTTGCATTGACTTAATTGTTGTAAATGCTGAAACTAAAATACATAGATTTAATTTTCTCTATCCCTAACATGAGACAAACATCATGTTTTGAAGATATTTTTTTGAATGCCACATAAAATATTATGAGGGGGTATATTCTTAATAATTCAGGGTGAAGTGATTCAATAAATATATTTTGTCCCTTTATGCATACGCTGTAAATTCAGGTGCACGAACGCTTTGAATTTATTTATTCTGATGTTTAGCATGCAGCAATCTCCCACCTCCAGCTTAAATCTGCTTCTGAAATAAATTGATTGGAATCAGGTTTTTGTAAATGGTTATGCCCGGCTAAAGAGAACAACACATGCGTCAAATTCTAATTTGATACTGTCCAGCACATGCACTGGCTTGATGTGAGCCAGTGCATCTCTGAGGGAGCTGTGATCTTTAGTACAAGGGAGATACAAATCTGGTGCACATTAGTAAAAGTTTAGCTTGTTTGATTTTCTTAGCAAAGGCATTGTATATTCTTGTGGCACAGGGGAACTGTGGATGCTGGATTCCTCATCAAAACACAGAGTGGTGGTTCATAAGACCAAAAGCATCGGAATGGAATTAGGCCATTCAGCCCATCAGGTCTACACTGCCATTCAATCATGGCTGATCCATTTATCCCTCTCATCCCCCATTCTCCTACCTTCTACGCCATAACTTTAGACTTTGGAGATACAGCATGGAAACATGCCCTTTGGCCCACTGAGTCTGTGCCGACCAGTGTTTACTCCGTACACTAACACTATCCTACACACTAGGGACAATGTACAATTACCGTAGCCAATTAACCCAAAAAACCTGGACGTCTTTGGAGTGCTGGAGGAAACTGGAGCACCTAACGGAAATTCACACGGACACAGGGAGAACGTACAAACTCCGTACAGACAGCACCCATAGTCAGGATCGAATCCAGGTCTCTGGCGTTGTGAGGCAGCAAATCTATTGTTGCCCTTTTTGTAACCTTTGACACTCTTTCAAATCAAGAACCTGTCTATCTCTGCTTTAAAAATAATCAAAGGCTTGACCTCCACAGCCATCTGTGGCAATGGATTCCACATATTCACCACCCCTGGCTAAAGAAACTCAGTGAGTCTGGCAGTGGAGGAGTGGACAGACTATGTTCAAGGTTTCAAGACCAGCTTATTGTAACATGTACCAGTTAAGGTACAGTGGCATTTGAGTACCCATACTAAGTGAAAAGCAACAAGACACACAACCCCATGAACGTTAACATAAACATCCACCACAGTGTGATGGAAGGCAATAAAGTTCAATCTTCTTCCTCTTTGTTCTCAGGACACTTCCAAAAGAGAACCTTGTGACCTGGTGTTGAGACAACCTTTCTCTCAATGTCAGCAAGACAAGGACATAGTGATCAACTTCAGGAAGCGAGCCCTACCTGGGTACAGGTACCCCGATATACATTGGCAGTGCCGAAGTAGAGATTGTTGAAAGTTTCAAGTTCCTAGGAGTAAAAACCACCAGCAACTTGTCCTGGACCAACCATGTTGAAGCAATGGCCACGAAAGCAAACAAATGCCTCTACTTCCTTAGACGGCTGAAGAAGTTCAGCATGTACTCAACAACTCTTACCAACTTCTGCAGATGCTCCGTAGAAAGCAGTATATTGGGATGCATCACAGCATGGTTCGGAAATAGCTCCATCCAAGACCGTAAGAAATTGCAGAGAATTGTGTACGCAGCCCAGACCATCACACAAACCAACCTCTCTTCCATTGACTCAATTTATACCTCACACTGCCTCGCAAGGCCAACAGCATCATCAAAGTCGAGACGCACACCAGTCACTCCCTTTTCTCCTCTCTCCCATCGGTATAGAAGTGTGAAAATGCATAGTTCCAGATTCAGGGATAGTTTCTTCCCAGCTGTTATCAGGCAACTGAATCATCCTCTCACCAACAGGAGAGTGGTCCTGACCTACCATCTCCCTCATTGGAGACCCTCGGGCTAACTTTGATTGGATTTTACTGGACTTTATCTTGCACTAAAACTTATTTGTATTATTCCCTTAATCATATATCTGTACCCTGTGGACGGCTCATTTGTAATCATGTACTGTCTTTCCACTGACTGGTTAGCATGGAATAAAAGCGTTTCACTGTACCTCGATAAATGTGACAATAAACTAACCTAAATTAAACTAACAAATAAATGATTTCTACCTAGGTACGTAGGTACATGTGACAATAAGATGTCATGATCATCATCAACAATGCCTCTCACCTTCTCATAATGACAGCATCTCTGGAGGATCTGGATAGGCACCGTTTTGGTTTGGGATTCTTCTTCAGGCAGATTCTGTAGTAGGAATGGTTCTGTATCGTTGTTCCTGAGGTGCACCTCCTATTGGTGCTCGCAAGGACTACGATGGCAATTCTGAGATATTACACCTCGTCATTTAATATTTTCTGGATATAAAATATACAACAGAGCAGTTATGGGGATTGCTTAGAGAAAGTATATCACTCTAAATACCATGATAGCAATGGCAATTTGTAAAAATAGAATCGGATAACTTTTTCCTGTGTCTAATAACCAAAGTGCTTAAGATTTATCCATATACATTTGCTTTTGTGCGTTACTGTATTAATTTATATATTATTACTAGAGTAAGTGGGCCCTGTCACACAGGAGGCTTGGTCCCCCAACGCAATATTCCACCACTCACTTATTCCCCCCAACTGCACAGGCACAGCTCATTCTCCTTATCCTAGCACTCGGTCCCCCTCCTCTTCACCCTCCCACTTATTTCCCTTCTCCTCCTCCCCTCCCCAATCCCTCCCTCACTTCTCCCTCCCTCTCCTTTCCCCTACCCTCAGTCACTCCCTCCCTCCCTCTCTCCCTCCATAACTCCTCTCCCCTCCCTACCCCCCTCCTATCCATCTATACCCCACCTCCCCATTCCTCACCTCCCACTATCCCTCCTCACCCTCTCCCTCTATTCCCCACTCCCTACCTCCCCACTCCTCTACTCCCCCCCCTTTCCCTCTATTCCCCATTCTCTCCCCCACTCTCCCTCCTCACCTCCCTCTTCTTTTCCCTCTCCTCCTACCCTCCCCAATCCCTCCCTCACCTCTCCTTTCCCCTATCCTCAGTCACTCCCTCTCTCCCTCCCTTCCTCCCTCCCTCCATAACTCCTCTCCCCTCCCTACTCCCCTCCTCTCCCTCTATGCCCTCTCCTCCCCCACTCTCCCTCCCCAGGATCTCAAAGTTGCCGCTCCTCTCCCTTCTTGCGTGCCCCGGAGGAGCATCAGCCGTTGGCACCATCAGAACCAGGCGTCTGATCGGACCCGATGGCCGTGTGGGTGAGAGGGGGAGAGAGCTCGGAGAAAAAGACATGGGAAGAGCCATGGGGGAGAGGGAGGTATCATGGGGGAGAGGGCAGGAGTCAGCGAGGGGGACCAGAGGGGAAGGGGCTGGAGCTGCGGGGTGTTGCGATGGCAGTGCATTTGGGATTCACAGTGGGTGCTGGACGCTCTCCTCCGCCGGGATCAGATTCACCGCTTTCCATTTGGTGATATTGCAACGCAATTTCCGGTCCCTCCGATTGGAGACTTCCGCGGCCACCCACAGTGTCCCTCAGCTCCAGTAAAGACACGATGGCGCAGGAAGGGGCGGACTGTCCCGAGGAGTGACAGGAGAAGAGACCAATCCGCTGCTGTGACTGGCAGGAGATGAGATTGATCTGCGCATGTGCGTTTTTTACGATTTTTAAACCTCGCTAACTTTTACAATAGACCACCGATCGGATCAAAACTTGTTGCACTCGCAGCACAGGAGAACGGTGAGTGAGCTGGCGAAAAATCGTAGCATTTTCACGCAAATAGAAAAACTGCACAAACCGGAAGCGCACAAGATCAGAGCTTTAGTTATGTATAGATAGATGTGTTACATTTTGTATTTTCTTAATCTTTTACATGCTGGGGATGGGAAATAAATAAATGAATATAAATGAATATAAACAGGATTTGTTCTGCAACCAAGTTCCAGATACAAAGTGATAGCTGCTATTGAATCCTGTACAAAAATAAGACATTTCATAATTTCATAATTGCTATACCCGGCCGTTAACTAAGAATGTTTCTGTGTTACGAGAGGTGAAATCAAATTCTGGCGTAAAAATACAGAAGAACTTGAAATATGATTTAATGCTTCAGGTCATTTGTTATTTGTCAAGTATGTTCACTGGACAATGACTAATTGCTAACTAACAAGCAAAAATTAAATACCATCCTGTGCATACCTAGCTGTGGAGGGAAGGCACACAGAGGCCTTATTATCCTGCAGTGATTTTCTGGTAAACTGAACCAGCTTTGTAGGCGATATGTCAACGAGGATGAGGAGACAGGAGTGTGGAAAGAAGGGAGTGCAGATGCTCGTTTACAAAAAAAAAGATGCAAAGTGAAGTGAAGGAGTAACTCCAGTGAAGGAGTAACTCCAGTGAAGGAGTAACAACGTGAAGGAGGATGTTTCCACTGGTGGGAGAGTAGGACCAGAGGTCATAGCCTCAGAATTAATGGGTGTTTTTTTAGAAAGGAGGTGAGGAGGAACTTATTTTGTCAGAGGATAGTTAATCTGTGGAACTCATTGCCACCGAGGGCTATGGTGCCCAAGGCAGTGGATTATTTTTAAGACAAATTCTTGATTAGAACGTCAAGGGGTTAGGGGGAAAAGGCAGGAAAGTGGGATTAGGAGGCAGAGATCAGCCATGATTGAATGGGGGAGTGGACTTGATGGGCCAAATGGCCCAATTTTATTCCTATAATGTGAACTCAGTGGGTCAGGCAACATCTCTGGAGAACCTGGATAGGTGACGACAGACCCTTCTTCAGGTGTGATATCAATAGCACAGGACCATTCACAGATACACTACATCAAATGGATGATACAGGAGTCAGACGATCTGTCAGTCTAGTGCTGGTGTGCACAATGTCTTGCCTGGCTACCATGGGTAATAAAATGAATCACAAAAGATAAAACCTCATTTGAAAATTGTAAGGAAATGTGCAATGTGCTGGAGTAACTCAGCAGGTCAGGTGGCATCTGTGGATAGGTGACATCGGGACCCTTCTGCAGACTGATTGTAATGGGGGCGAGGAGGGAAAGAAAGGTGTAATACAGTGGAGGCAGGACAATAAATTAGTCGCCGATCCAGGTTCTCCAGAGATGCTGCCTGACACGCTGAGTTACTCCAGCACCTTGTGCCCTTTTGTGTATTAACCAGCATCTGCAGTTCCTTTCTACACATGTTCTCCAGGGATGCTGCCTGGCCCATTGAATTTCTCCAACACTTTGTGTTCTTTTGCGTATTAACCAGCATCTGCAGTTCCTCGTTTCCACATTTTGACTGCCCCCTTCTGAAAGAGGGCTGAGAAATTACTGATTAAATGTGAATAATGGTGGATTTTTATAATGCATGCATTTGTTGACGAATGTCTGTTTATACGGTTTAAAATATGTGTGTGAGAAGAAAGCTTTTTTGATGAATTATCATATCTATTTGTTTACCATCGCAGTTCAATAAAGCCATCTATATAATCATTCATGTTGTAAATGCATGTCATAGATCATTGTCATAATTTCTTCCCGTGCCGGCAAAATATTAAAGACACAGAAGAGAAGAATTTCAAAAATTAATACGTTTCTGCTGTCACCTATAACAGCACTATTTGCGCATTGGTTTCTGACGCTGTTAATTCTAATTTTACAAGTCAATAATTCTATAAGTGTTTGTTATACGTTTGCATAGCACTATGTTTTAACTGGCCAAACTAATGAAGTGTGCTTTTAAGAAGAAATTCATTTCATTATTCAAAAGCAATATGATCATCAGTTGTCCTTGTAATTAATTGTCCAATAAGTTTTCATAATTAGTTTTTAAGAACAAAAAAAAACAATGCCGATGTATTATCAGCAATTCATTAAGCAGTGACAGATAATCTAAGAAGAATAGTAACATTTTCTCTCTTCAGGTTATTGCATGCAGCCACAAAGACTTCAAAGGTTTATTTAATAGGCTTCTCATTGTCTTAAAACAAAATATGGATGTACTTGATGTTATAAGTAAAAACAAACTCCTGATTTCAATATCAAACACAAACTTTTGAGGAGAATTTTAACTTTACCCTCTCAGTAGATCATGTGGCACTGGTTAGTTTAAGTGCTGGAACTTCTAATCAGGATGTTAATCTACTCAGATAACAGACAACTGCTGGAAATATTCAGAAGGCCAAACAGCATCTGTGGAGAGACAAAAGAGTTACCATTTTATATCAATAACTGTTAGATGTTAAACACAACTGGAGTAACTCTGGAGGACATGGATAGGTGACATTTTGGGTCTGAACCCTTCTTTAGACTCGTGTTCGTCAGAGATGCTGTCTGACACATTGAGTTACTCAAGCACATGTTTTATTTTGTATACCAGCACCGGCAGTTCCTTGTGTTTGCATCTAATATGACGCTATGACTCTATGACAATGACAATGAGGAGGGGGGAGGGGGAGGGAGGAGGCAAAGAAGGGAGGGGGTGGAGAAAGGGGTAGGGTGATGGGAAGGGGGAGAGGGGGAGAATGGGGAGGGAGGGAGAGCAGGGTAGAGGGGGAGGGGTGGAGAAAAGGGAGATGGTGAAAGGGGGGGCGGGGGAGCGGGCGAGGGGGAGGTGTTACATAAAATTGGACAATTCAACAATCATACTAAATATAGATACAAAGTGCTGGAGTAACTCAGTGGGTCAGGCAGCATCATTTCGTTGTCTCTGTAATGCATTTCGTTGTCTCTGTACTGTACACTGACAATGACAATTAAAATTGAATCTGAATCTGAATCTCTGGAGGAACATGGATAGGTGACGTTTGGGTCAGAACTTGGTCATACTGTTGGATTGTAACTTCCAGCATCTGCAGTTCCTTGTGTCGTGTTGTTCCAAAAATGCATTCCTTTCATAGGCACTTTTGTTCAAGAGTCTTCTAAAATAAGAAAGATAGTGCAGACAAATGAAAATGCCTGTGATAACTTTTTAGTAAACACTAGGTCAGCTAAATTCAAGAGTGTCCAAGAGCGCTTGAAGTTGTAGCAGTACACACTCTCACTTGCACTGTTCCTTCATCGCTGAAAACATGTAGAATGTCAATAATTCCGCACACATAATTAGGTTTTTCAGAAGGAGACAATGAAAGTTTGGTTTTATTCGCATGCCCGTGCCAACCAAACCAATGGACTTTAGACTTTAGACATGGAGTGCGGAAACCGGCCCTTCGGCCGATCAGCGATCCCCGTACACTAGCAATATCCTACACACTAGGTACAAGTCACAATTTTTAATCCGTTAATTAACCTGCAAACCTGTATGTCTTTGGAGTGTGGGAGGAAACCACAACACTCAGAGAAAACCCACAAGGTCACAGGGAGAACAGACAAATTCCATATAGACAGCGCCCATAGTCAAGATCGAACCCAGGTCTATGGCACTGTAAGGCAGCAACTCTACCGCTGCGCCACTGTGCAGCTCTATTATTTAAATATCTGACCGACATGTTGGAACAGGAAGGGGGAGATGGGATGAGGGGGAAGGGGAGGTGTTACTTAAAATTGGACAATTCAATGTTCATACTTAAGATAGACACAAAGTGCTGGAGTAACTCAACTGGTCAGGCAGCATCTCTGGAGAACATGCATAGGTGACATTTCAGGTCAGAACCTATCCATACTATTGGGTTGTAACTCGAGATTCCAGCATCTGCAGTTCCTTATGTCGCCTTCTTGAAAAAATGTATTCTCCACCTGACTACAGGTGCTGTCTGTACTGCGCTTGTACGTTCTCCCTGTGATCACGTGGGTTTCCTCCGGGTGCTCCGGTTTCCACCCAAAATCCTAAGACGTACAGGTTTGTAGGTTAATTGGCTTGGGTAAAAATTGTAAATTGTCCCTAGTGTGTTGGAAAATGCTAGTGTACAGGTGGAGCGCTGGTCGGTGCTGGTGGGCCAAAGGGCCTGTTTTCCTGAGGCATCTGTAAAGCCTTAAGTCTAATGTCTAAAGTCTAAATCCAGTCTCATTGTAGACCTCAGTGAGAATATATAAATACTATAATATAATGTAGATTCTTATTGAAATCATAAAGAGAAGAAATGCTCAAAATGTGAATCTGGCTTCACAAAATTCTAGATAAATACCACAAAGCCTCATTAACAGATCAGGTGATTTTCTAATAATTTATTATGGGCATTTCCTGTTGGGAGCACCATACAAGCCTGAAGTGCTAAATAATACAACAAAACTACCCAGCAGATGGTGTGAAGTATAGGTTAGCTTCTGGGTATGCTTGCAAGATAAAATAAAGTGGTACGTAGAAATGAAAATGCTTACTGTAATTTTGCTGCATAGGCTATTAATAAGGTAATTTTTAATTGAATCTGATAATCTCTGTTTTGCCTTTAAAATCGCAGGTAAAAGCAGGTTGGCTTAAGCAAAGGCTGAATTCAAAGATCTGGCTTCAGAGGAAGCTATCAGCTTCTTAATGACCTGCATAGACTTTATCCCAGCATGTATAGGATGTGCTGAAGTTAAATACAAAATGCTTGAGTAACTTAGCGGGCCAGGCAGCCTTTCAAGGATGGGTGACCTTTCTGGTCAGGACCTTTTCTTCAAATTTGCAAGTGGGGGTGTAAACTTGAGGAAAAGGGCAGAACAAATCAGGGTTGGTAACAGATGACCTCAGGAAGGGTGAAGCTCATAATGGCCCATTGTTGGCTGGGGAAAAGATGATATCGAAGGGATATAGGGATACAAACATTGGAAGTACTAGGATGACCAGGATGGGAGGGTGGGGGGTGTGGGAGAAAGACAATGCAGGAGTTACTTGAGATTAGAAAAATCAACCTTCATACTGCTTGGTTGTAAGCTGCCCAAGCGAAATAAGGGTTGCAACCCTAAATTTCACCCATCCTTTTTCTCCAGAGATGCTGCCTGACTTGCTGAGTTATTCCAGCACTTTGTGCCTATCTTTGGCATAAACCAGCATCTGCAGTTCCTTCCTACAAATCATCCTATAGGACGTGATTTGACAAGGACTGACGCCTTGTTCTCTTACCTAGTTTGCAAAGAACAAATAGTACAGAATACTTTTCTTTTAGCTCAGCCTCCAGCTCCATTCTTCATAATGACCCTTTTAAAGCTATTTTTTCAATTAAAAGTTGAGAGCATTGTCGGCCCTGTGGTGCAGTGGTAGTGTTGCTGCCTTACAGCGCCAGAGTCCCAGGTTCGATCCTGACCACAGGTGCTGCCTGTACGGAGTTTGTACGGAGATGTGGCCCTTGTGGCTAAGGGGATCAGGGGGTATGGAGAGAAGGCAGGTACGGGATACTGAGTTGGATGATCAGCCATGATCATATTGAATGGCGGTGCAGGCTCGAAGGGCCGAATGGCCTACTCCTGCACCTAATTTCTATGTTTCTATGTCTATGTACGTTCTCCCTGTGACCGCGTGGGTTTTCTCTGGGTGCTCCAGTTTCCTCCAATTGGCTTCAGTAAAGATTGGAAATTGTCCCTAGTGTGTAGGATAATGCTAGTATAGGGGGTGATCAGCGCGGAATCGGTGGGCCGAAAGGTCTGTTTTTCTGTACAAACTGTGCCTCTAAAACTAAAACTAATGGGCCTGTCCCACTTAGGCGACTTTTTCGGCAACTGCCGGCACCTGTCGTAGGTCGTTGCAGGTCGCCGAAAATGTTCAACTTGTTGGAAATTCAGCGGCGACCAGAAAGACGCTACGACTCTTTGGGCGACTGAGAAGATTACGCACGACCATACAGACAACACCCTGGTGACATGTCATGGGGTGAAGTTTGTAGTCGCCCAAAGAGTCGTATCTTGTTCTGGTCGCCAGTGAATTTTCTAAATGTTGAAAATTTTTGGCGACCTACAGCGACTATGACAGGTGCCGGCATGTCGCTGAAAAAATTGCGTAAGTGGGACAGGCCCGTAAAACTCGTGAGTTTAGTGTTGCTGTCAGCAAATGTTATTTTTTGTTAGCTGCTTAGCTTTTATCTTTAATCTGTAAAACCTTGTCAACCCACTTGAGGCAGCCTTGAAATTAATTTAATTGTTAAGGAGATGTCATGCGGTTTCTCTGTTCTTCCGTGCTGGATTTTTTTTTTTACTATAGTCACTACATATCTACAGATAAAGAAGCAGCCTTAAACAAAACACAGCAGTCCACCTTGCCTGTGGTCAGAACCTGCGTTAATCACTTGGTACCCATTATTTAAGGCATTAACAGGCAGGTTCCATTTGGGTCTTTGCTTAAATTCCGATTTGCTCCTCTGCTCATCGAGAACTCTAATTTGCGGAACAGAATGCTGAATTGTAGAAAACTTGTACTTTAAAGCTCTAGAGAAATACAAGTGCATTTATCAGTTTTGCGTGGATATCATTGTGTTTATAACTGAGTGGAAACACACCATGCAATTTTACTCTTGAAATTGGTTTATATAGATGGCTGGTTGCAGTGAAGTGTATGTCAGAGTTCCAGGCGCCTGTTATGAAGTAATACAATTGTCATTGCCTCTTACACGGTTGTTGAGAGGTGCTGAGCCAGGCTCAGTCAGCTGTTGAATAGATAACCCTACAAATTTAATGCAGCATACATTGTAAAGAATTACATGCCTGCTGCAATGAGCTTTGGGCCTTTGGTCCGGATAATAACCCTTGTGGGTGCAGGGCATGTAGAAGCTGTCTGAGCACTTGTGGTGACACAAGTGGTGAAGCTGAAAGAAAAATGACAATCAACTCAAGTGCAGTTTTGTTTAAAGTTTAAGACA
The DNA here is from genome assembly GCF_028641065.1 of Leucoraja erinaceus. Taxonomy (NCBI): domain Eukaryota; kingdom Metazoa; phylum Chordata; class Chondrichthyes; order Rajiformes; family Rajidae; genus Leucoraja; species Leucoraja erinaceus. The sequence goes on along the minus strand of NC_073383.1, from coordinate 28,553,556 downwards.
GGCAGCAGCGATACCCGTTAACCCTGCGATCGCCGTCTGTCGATCCCCCCTTGTCTACTGTGCGCGGCGTGCCGTTCAGCTACAGATCCCTCTCCTGACACGGCTCGTTCCAGCATGTCTGGCGTGACAAGTGAAATGCAACTTTCTTGATGTTATACCCTGTTCTCTCGTTTTGTTTTATTGCCGCTGACATATCCTTTGTGCCAGCCGAGATGTGACATGGATGAAAACGGGGACGACAGTTCAATGATAAATGTTCATGACTTCTTCAGGCTTGTCAGAATAGATCTGTCCCTTGATGGACACCTTGCTAAACCGTGATTAGAATTTTTGTGCTGTATTGTGCGACTGAGCGTCACACGCAGGAAAAAGAAGGCAAAATCTATTATAAACCCTGACCCTGAGGTTCCCAGCCTTAAGAGCCATCTGTTCTCCCTTGTGTTACATGTTTATAAAGTGTTTTAACTTGATCCCTGACAATAAGGGCGGCACAATGGCACAGTGGTAGAGTTGCTGCCTTATAGCGGCCAGAGACCCGGGTTCCATCCTGACTATGGGTGCTGTCTGTACAGTGTCTGTATGTTATCAAAGCCGATTAACCTACAAACCTGTACACCCAGGAGAAAACCCACACAGTCACAGGGAGAATGCAAAAACTCCGTATAGACAGCACCCGTGGTCAGGATGGAACCGGAGTCTCGGGCGCTGGGAGGCAGAAACTCTGCTGCCATTTTCAGCCTATGTCCATTTTCAGGGAAAACAAATAGTAAAACCCAAATGTTCTATTCAATAAAGGCAAACTCTGTTGGAGCCATGAGAGCGAGCAAGTGGACTGGACGCTGCCTGCAGCAGCACGGGGCGGTGGAGCAGTGATGGAGGACAGCTACAGCTTCACCTGGCAAGGCCGACCCGGCAACGCTGTCAGGACAACGGGCCTTTATGGCCAGTTCCTCTTAAAGCAACATGCACTTTGAAAATATGTATCCTGTATATGGTCTCAATGGACTATTTCTATACACCTCGTACTTAATCTAGGATCGTGCTTATGTATAGTAATACTTTGCTGAACTGTATGAAAAAATGTTTTCTCTATACCTCAGTTCATCTGACAATAAAGAACCATTGTTGTTTTTCGGAGCAGCAAAGATGAAAAGTCTGAAGAAGGATCTCGACCAGAAATGTCACCTATCCATGTTCCCCACAGATGCTGCCTGACCCACTGAGTTACTCCAGCACTTTCTGTGGAGTAGGTTGAAGTTCACACACCGATGGCAAACTTTACATCTTTCGTTTAGTTTAGTTTATTATTGTTACGTGCACCGAGATACAGTGAAAAGATTTTTGTCTGTGTGCCAACCAGTCAAAGAAAAGACTACACATGAATACCAGCAAGCCATCCACAGTGTTACAGTTGATGTCATTTGGGGGAGATCAACAAATTTACAAATCGTGCCAACACTAATTTGTTGTCTTCTGCACAATCGCATTTGTCATTGAAAATCCAAACGCACTTTTGGCTAATAATTCATTAAACAGCTGCACATTGTCCAATCTTCTGACATGCATTATTTTGTAAATGCCAAACTTCTCGTCGATGGTTTTTACTGTTTCGTTGCTGATTTCCATTCGGAAGTTAAGCTTGTGGATATTAGTTTAATGATCTCGTATTAAGCAAGATGACTCAATCTCTATAAACTGCTCAGTGTGTTTAGTGATGTTGAAGCAAAGACAATCTGAATCAATGCGTATGTACAATCACGCAGGTTGGATTAACTACACTACATCTGTCTGAGCTGGTTCATAACTGTGGTCTGTGGCATTAAAACAATTTGATTGATCTAAACTTGTTTAATTCTGGCCCATAGCAAGCCCAAGTCTATTAAGTTGCAATAAGTCCAAGGACTGTACTCTATATATTGACACTTTTAAGTTACTGAATAATGGCTCTGATTAACGTTAAATGATTTGGATGCTTCTAATGGGCAGTGGATCTATGGATACAAATGTTGTGTACCTTCCCTTACTGGGCAATGGCTCCAATTGGTGTCCATCCATCTGGCTGCAAGTCCTAGTGGATCTTGATATTATCGACTGAATGTCACGGGGAATCATAAATCAGAGAGATAAATGTTACGCAAGGCCAACAATTTAGCATAATATGTCAATATCAGCCAAAGAGGGACTATTCATAGAGCTATAGAATCATATAGCATGGAAACAGGCCCTTCGGCCCAACTTGTCCACACTGACCAACAAGTCCCATCTACACTAGTCCCACCTGCTTGCGTTTGGCCCATATCCCTCTAAACCTGTCCTATTGTTTCTTAAATATTGCGATAGTCCATGCCTCTGTGCTGACCAGCGATCACCCCATAGACTAGCACTATCCCACACACTAGGAACACGACCTTTCTATCCCACACAAATTCTCATCATACATTCATACAATCACCCCCGGGATTATTCATGTAAACCTCCTCTGGACCCTCTTTAATATGAGCGCATCCCTACTCAGCTATGGGGCCGAAACTACTTACAATACTCCAAATATGGATTGACCAGTCTTATATAGCATCAGCATTACATCCCTGTTTTTTATATGCCAGTCCTCTCAAAATAAATACTAACATTGCATTTGCCTTCCCCACTACCACTTTGACCTTTTGGGAATCCTGCACCAGCACTCCCAAGTCACATTGCACCTTCAATTTCTGAATCCTCTCCCCATTTAGAAAATGGTCCATGCCTTTACTTCTACTACTAAAGAGCATGTCTGCATACTTTGCTGTATTCATTTGACACTTCTTTGCCCACTCTCCTAACCTGTTAAATTCATTCTGCGTAGTCCCTGCTTTCACGACACAACCTGCCCCTCCAATTATCTTCTGTAAATTGCCTTAGCGTGCAGGATGGGATAGCATAGAACTAGTGTACAGGTGATCGATGGTCAGCATGGACTCAGTGGGCCGAAGGACCTGTTTTCATGTTGTATGTCGAAACTAATAAACTAAACATATGCAGGGACATTGACAAATTCTACACATCAATAATTATGCCATAAATATGAACTTTTCCCAGCATTTCACATACACCAAATATTTACAAGTTAACACTGTAAACAATAATTTTCCATGATAGATATGACTGAGAAAAGTATAAATTACTTTCAAGCGAAAGATTTGCTGATGGGCAAAATAAGTCAATTATTGTTAATTTGTTGAATGTAACAAAAAGCTCTATGAACAATGTTTGTATTTTTCCTGTAAAAATGTGAGTATAACCTTGAATTGTCTATTGTGCTTATACAATGTATAGTGAGTGGTGTGGAGTGAAAGAGCATGAATGAGTATGAATAAACAATGTGGAGAGGATGTTTCCACTAGTGGGAGAGTCCAGGACCAGAGGCCACAGCCTCAGGATAAAAGGATGTACCTTTAGAAAATAGTGAGGTGGAATTTATTTAGTCAGTGGGTGGTGATTCTGTGGAATTCATTGCCACAGACGGCTATGGAAGCCAAGTCATTGGGTTATTTTAAAGTGGAGTTTGGCAGATTCTTAATTAGTATGTTTTTCAGGGGTTATGGGGAGAAGGCAGGAGAATAGGATTGAGAGCAAAAGATAGATCAGCCATGATTAAATGACGGAGTGGACTCAATGGGCCAAATGGCCTAATTCTGCTCCAAGAACTTATGAACTACATTGAGGTACAGTAGAAGGGTCTTATTCTGGGGAAAGGAATGGCTAATGTAGTATGTTCTGTTACAGGCATCTCTGTGCCTTGGGATCTGCTTTTGTTTAGTTACACAGTGTGACAGTGTGTGTCTTTAGCAGCCCATTAGTGGAGATTGCAGCAAACACAAGTGACATGTCTGTTTATGATCTGTTTTTGTTATTCACAATGAATACCACGATGATGATGTGTTTTACCGCGAATCCCAGGTGATTATTTTCAGGTTGCTCCGATTATGAAGATTGCAGGAATAACTTTAACATACTGCAGAATGAGTCTATACTGCAGACAGACACAAAGTGCTGGAGTAACTCAGCAGGCCAGGCAGCACCTCTGGAGGAAAAGGACAGGTGACGTGTCAGGTCACAACCTCGATTCTGGGCTGTACTTGACACAGGGTGGCATACGGGGGTTGTTGTAGAGTTGTTACCTCATAACGCTTGGGACCCAGGTTCGATCCTGACTATGGATGCTGTCTGTACGGAGTTTGTCCATTATTCCTGTTACCGCGTGGGTGTTCTCCAGTAAAGTGTGGCAATTAAGTAAAGGGCATGTCCCACTTGGGCCGTCATTTACGTGACAGGCCGGTAGCGATGGTCGCGCGCATCATCATGCGTATGCAAAGCCGTCTGGAGCGCGTGACGTCATTTGAAGATGGACACAAAATGCAGGAGTAACTCAGCGGGACCGGCAGCATCCCTGGAGAGAAGGAATGGATGATGTTTCAGGTCGAGACTCTTCTTCAGTTTGAAGAAGGGTCACGAGCCATTGCTTCTCTCCAGAGATGCTGCCGGCCCCGCTGAGTTACTCCAGCTTTGTGTCTATCTCCAATCGTCTTGGAGTAGGAGTACAAGATACAAGATACAAGAGATACAAGATAAATTTAATTGTCACGTGTGCCAGATGGCACAGTGAAATGAATTCCCATACAGCCATACAATAAAAATAAACAGGACTCAACACACTATAGAATTCAACACAAAACATCCCCACACAGCAGAACCAAAGTTTCCCACTGTGTGGGAAGGCACCAAAGTCAGTCTCTTCCTCCACTGTTCCCCGTGGTCATGGTCTCCCCATGCCCTCCGCAGTTGCAGCTACGGGCGGCCCGATGTCCAGGGCCGCTCGCCGGGATGATACCAGTCCGACGTCGGGACTGCGGGACGTCCTCAGCGGCGTGGACACCGGAGTCGGCCCCCTCCTACCGGAGTCTGCGGCTTCCAAAGTCCGCAGGCCGCGCCGGGTGGAGACTGCTGCTGTAGGCCCTCTACATGGCGCCCCAGGACTCCTCGTTGTTGTGCAGCGCCGCCCGCGTTGGAAGCTCCGCACCAGAGCTCCACGATGTTGGAGCAATGGCTCAACGCTCCGGAGGTCCAAACGGTGACCCAGGTAGGCATCGCCCGCTCCGCGGTGACTCCCGCGCTGCGCCGCCGCTGTAGTAGCCCTGGTCCGGATCCCGGTCCCCGGCAGGAAAGGCCGCTCCGATCCAGCTGGTAGGCCGCGAGGTGGGGGGCGAGGACGCGACTCGGAGAAATAGTCGCGTCCCCGCCAGGAAGAGACTGGGAGACGGTTTCCCCCTTACCCTGCCCCCCTCCCCCACATAGAAAAGTTAAAGTTTCCCCCTAAAACAGACTTTAGACTAACTAAAAATAATAAAAAAGATGGAAATGACAGACAGGCTGTAGGTAGAGGCTGCTGCCAGGGCAGCGCCCCTAGTGGAGTGGGGGCGGATTCGGATCTGCAACGGCCGTGAGCCCCAGGCCAAGTTCAGCGATTGTTTGCCTGCTTCTGCTGCTGAAGGAGGTGAGACGTTGTGTCACGCCAGGGTCTTGGGCCTGTCCCACTTTGGCCGTCAGTTACGCGACAGGCCGGTGGCGCGCGAAGATTTCGTTCAGGACGAAGTCCACACTCCTCCACGTCACTCCACACTCCTCCACATCACTCCATGCGCCCGTCCCACGCTACCCACATGCTACCCACACGCTACCCACACGCTACCCACACGCTAGCCACATGCTAGCCGCATGCTATCAGGTCGCGTAAATGGCTCGCGAATGACGGCCAAGTAGGACAGGCCCTTTGGTAGCACATTTATTGCCACCAATAAGAATTAACTACTTGGAAATGTCTTAACTGCATTGATGAAGCCCATCTCTTGAAGTTTATTATTGAAAGTAAAATTAATTTATTATTGAAAATATAACAGTTAATATTTTTAACAAATTTATCTCACTTGCTGCCGACTCACAGCGCCAGAGACCCGGGTTCATTCCTGACCTCGTGTGCTGTCTGTGTGGAGTTTGCACATTCTCCCTGTGACCGCATGGATTTCCTCCGGGTGCTCCAGCTTCCTCCCAAATCCCAAAGCCATGTGAGATTGTAAGTACATCAGCCTCTGTAAATTGACCTATTGAGTAGGGAATGGATGAGAAAGTGGGATAACATAGAACTAAAGTGAAAGGGTGATCCATGGTCGGCGTGGATACAACAGGCCGAAGTGCCTGTTTCCGTGCTGTATTTTTCAATCAATCAGTCGAGTTGTGCATTCTGAGTCTTTATAAAAATAACCTCCTCCTTTCCAATAGCATCAAGTTGCTTCTGCTTCCTTCCAAAAATAGGAATCTGCAAATTAAATTTAGGGCAGCTCAGTGGTGCAGCAGTAAAGTTGCTGCCTTACAGCTCCAGAGACCCGTGTTCGATCGTGACTACGGATACTGTCTGTATGGAGTTTGTACTTTCTCCCACTGAGTGCGTGTATTTTTTTTTCGATTGCTATGGTTTCCTTTCACACTCCAAACATGGATAGGTGATATATCGGGTCGAACCATTGCTTCAAACTCAATAATAGAAATTAATGTAAAAATAAGAAACTGCAGGTGCTGGTTTACACGAGATGAACGCAAATGCTGGTCTGTACCAAAGATAGACACCATGTGCTGGAGTAACTCAGCGGTTCAGGCAGCATCTCTGGAGAAGTCTGATGAGGGCTCTGAAGAAGGGTCCCGACCCGAAACATCACCTATCCATGTTCTCCAGAGTTGCTGCCTAACCCACTGAGTTACTCCAGCATTTTGTGTCTATCTTTGGTACAGACCAGCATCAGCGCTCATTTTTATAGCATCTCTGGAGAACATGGATAGGCGGCATTTTGGGTCGAGACCGTTCTTCAGACTAATTTAATAGAAATTAGGTCCCCGTAAAATTTGGAGAATGTTTCTGTCAGTTGGATATTTGCAAATATTTAAACCCACTGGGCATTTTTATCAGAATAATGTTTTTGCTCTTGAGCACTTTAAAAAGCCGAGCAACATTTTGAAAGATGTAGAATAAATTGCATGCATTTTTAATATATATATAAAAGATCTCCAGCCCCATACTTACAGTTTCTGGACTGCTCTTTGAGGATAACCATTGAACTCTTTATATCAAGCAATGTCCTCATCTCGGGAAGAACTTGAACTCTCTTCACTGCTGACTTGCAAAGCTTCCACTTCCAACGTAACCTCTGAACACAGTCCCGGCACTAATTCACTTTTAGCTCCTCCCTTGAAACAAAGGAGCAGAAGATTAGAACACTGTTGCCATGGTATCTGAGACATAATGTCTTCCTAGGCTTTCCTGGGTATTTTTTTAAAAATCAGAAGATATAATCACATTGACATGGTTAGCCCCTTTCTGTCAAGACATTATTAAATAAATGTAAATGAGAAGATAATTATGGCTATACAGATACATTTAACTAAATATGCTAATCTTGTCTTGAATAAAATTTTAATTTATTACTATTTATAAATTAGACCCATTTTTCTTAATGGATTCCATGCAGCTCATATTTGCTCATTTTAATTATGAACAAGTACCACGCATACAAAAAGTATTTTATTTCTCGACATTTATCTGCAAAATATCAAGAATGTCCAATCGATGCAGGCCTTGAGAAAATATTATCTGTAACTTACATTGAACTACTTTCAACAAATTTGCTCAATAAAGATATGTTTGTTGCATTACTTTTTTTCCAAATGCATCCATTCTATTTACATTTTGTAAAAGTGGCACCTTTTGACTGATTAAATATTTTTCATCTGAGCATGTCACATTTGTGTGAAATTACTTCATTAGTTGGAAAAAAAATATTAAATGCATTGATGAAAGATTATTCTGCAAGCTTGTGAAAGGATGCAGACCAAATATTTATCCTTTAGTAAGATTTCCATAATCAGAACATAAAATAGTACAGCACAGGAGCAGGCCCTTCAGCCCCCAATGCCTGTGCTCAACATGATGCCAAGGGCAACTGCACATAATCCATATTCCTCAATTCTCAGCATCTCCATGTGCCTATCCATAAGTCTCTTGAATGCCACTATTGTATTTGCCACCACCACCACCACCCCTGGCAGCCCGTTTCAGGCACCCACCCTACCTCTGTGTAAAAAAAACGTGCCACACATCTCCTTTAAGCTTTGTCTCTCTCACCTTAAAGCTGTGCCCTCTGGTGTTTAATATTTCCATCCTGGGAAATAATAGATTTACTTGTAATCTTTACTTGAGGATGATTAAGTCCAGGTAGAAGATGTATTTTATCCTTCTGCATTCACAGGTAATGGTTAAGATTGCAATGTAAAACATCACTCTCTTAATTTGGATTGGCAAAATCCACATTGATTTTTAACTAAAAGTTAAAAAGGAAGGTCTGTAATGTGTCAGGTGAATAAGTTATGAGCTTAATCTTTGAAGTGTAAAGCGGTCGTTCAGATCATCAAAGGACATATATATATATATATATATATATATATATCACTCTCTTAATTTGTGTGTGTAGATATATATCTATATTACTAAAAGTCTGTTCTTGACCGGTTTTGGCCATCTGTGCTGGGATTTCCGTGAGAATGCCGCCACCTACGGCCGTCATTTTTGGCCACCTCGCTCAGAGCCCCCCTCCGCCGTATGTGTGCCGAGGATTTTTCCTGTCGATGAAAAATGACAGATATTAATGATTTTACAAAATTCCCCATTCTCCCTGCTGCCCCTGCTGGCGGCAGGGGGGAGGGACTATAAAACCAGGAAGTGGTGTGCCTCAATCAGTGTCTGCAAGCTGGAGGAAGGCAGAGGGTCACGTTTCTCTGAGTTGTGAATAACACTGAACACATGTCTACTCAAATGTAAATGTCCTTAGTGGTTCTAAAACGCTCGCAGAATGTGTCTATTGGTTCTAAAATGTTTGCAAAAAGTGTTTATTGGTTCTAAAATGTTTGCAAAAAGTGTTTATTGGTTCTAAAATGCTTGCAAAAAATGTCTCTTTAGGTTCTACAATGCTTGCAGAATGTGTCTTTTTTGGTTATAAAATGTTTAGGTTCTCCTCCCCTCATCTCCCCCCCCCCCCTCTTCTCTCTCCTCTCCCCCCCTCTCCTCCACCCCCTCTCCTCTCCCCCCCCCTCTCCCCCCCCCCCCCCCCCCCCCCTCCCCCCTCCCCCCCCCCCCCCCCCCCCCCCCCCCCCCCTTCCCCCCCCCCCCCTCCCTCCCCCCCCCTCCTCTCCCCCCCTCCCTCTCCCCCCCTCCTCTCTCTCCTCTCCTCCCTCCCTCGTCTCCCTCTCCTCTCCTCCCCTCTCCCCCCCCTCTCCCCCTCCCTCTCCCTCCCCCTCCCCACCTCTCCCCCCTCCTCTCTCTCCCCCCCTCCTCCTCCCTCCCCCCCTCTCCCTCTCTCCCCCCCCCTCCCCCTCTCTCCCTCCCCCCCTCTCTCTCCCCCTCTCCACCTCCCCTCCCCCCCTCTCCCCCCCTCCTCCCCCTCCCTGCTCCCCACCTCTCCCCCTCCCCCCCTCTCAGCTCCCCTTTCTCTCCCCCCACTCTCACCTCTCCTCCCCCTCTCTCCCCTCCCCCCCCCTCCCCCCCCCCCTCTCCCCTTCCCCCCCTCTCTCCCCCCCCTTCCCCCCCCCTCCCCCACACCCCCCCTCTCCCCCTCTCCTCTCCCCTCTCCTCTCCCTCCCCCCCTCTCCTCTCCTCCCCCCTCCCCCCCTCCCCTCTCCTCCCTCTCCTCTCCTCTCTCTCCCTCCCCCTCTCCTCCTCCCCCTCTCCTCTCCCCCTCTCCCCCCCCTCTCCTCTCCCCCCCTCTCCTCTCCCCCCCTCCTCTCCCCCTCTCCTCCCCCCTCTCCCTCCTCTCCCCCTCCCTCCTCCTCTCCCCCCCTCTCCCCCCCTCCTCTCCCCCCTCCCCCTCCCCTCTCTTCCCTCTTTTTCTCCCCCCTCCCCTCCATCCCCTCCCCCACCCCTTCCCTAAACCCCCTCCCCTCCACACACCCCTACCCCCCTTCCCTCCACCCTCCCTCCCCCTCCCTGCTCCCCACCTCTCCCCTTCACCCTCCTCTCAGCACCCCCCTCTCTCTCCCCCCCTCACTCTCACCCCCTCTCTCTCCCCCCTCCCTCGTCCCCCACCTTTCCCCCCTCACCCCACCTCCCTCTTCTCGTCCTCTCCACCACCCTATCCCTCTTGCCCCTCTCTCTGTGTCTCTGTCTCTCTCTGTCTCTGCCCCTTCTCTCTCTGCCCTCACTCTCTACACCCGCCCCCTCCCCCCCTCTCTAGGAGTGACTGCAAGTTGGGGGCTATGCGTCAGTAGATAAGGTGTTTATGGGGAAAAGGAGCAAATTAATAATATTAATATAATATCAAGGGGGGTAATTAGCGTGAGTGCGGGGGGGGGGGGGGGGGATAGTTAGTGTGTGTGACGCTGCATGCCGCCTCCCCCCCCCCCACAACTGCACGTTGGGGGAACAGACCCAACTGGTCTGCACTTGGTCTAGTATATTACTAAATCTCTGATCTTGACCGCTTTTGGCCCACTGTGCTGCGATCTCCGAGAGAACGCCGCCACCTACATCCGTCATTTTTGGCCACCTCGCTCAGAGCCCCCCACCGGCATATGAGTGCGGAGGATTTTTTCCGTTGATGAAAACTGAGAGAGATATTAATGTTTTTACAAAATTCCCCATTCTCTCAGCTGCCTCCGCTGGCGGCAGGGGGAGTGACTATAAAACCAGTCTTGGGCCCCATATCTGAGGAAGGATGTGCTGGCATTGGGCAGGAGGTTTCCGAGAATGATCCCAGGAATGACTGGGCTAACAGACTGGGGCAGCACGGTGGCGCAGCGGAAGAGTTGCTGCATTACAGCGCTTGCAGTGCTGGAGACCTGGGTGCAATCCCGACCACGGGAGATCTTCAGAGAAACTAAAACTAAACTAAACTAAGCTAAGCATACAAGTTGTAGTTTAGAAGGATGAAGCGGGACCTCATTGAAACTTACTGAAAAGTGAAAAGACTGGAAAAGTTGCAAAGTCTAGGACCAGCAACATAGCCTCAGAATAAATGGGCATGCCTTTAAAAAGAAGACGAGGAGACATTTCTTTAGTCAGAGGGTGGGAATCTGTGGAATTCATTGTCACAAGCAGTTGAGGAGGCCAAGTCAATAGATATTTTAAAGACAGAGGTTGACAGATTCTTGAGTAGGATGGGTGTCAGGGGTTATAGAGAGGAGGCAGGAGAATGGGTTGAGAGGGAAGGAGAGATCAGCCATGATTGAATGGCAGAATAGACTCGATGGACCAAATGGCCTAACTAGTCCTATAATTTGTGAATTTATGACCTTATTCCACTTTCCCATCCACTTCCTAAACACTTGGAGCAAATTGACAGAGGCTGATTAACTTATAAACCCACCCCCATCTCTTTTCCAACTTTCTCCCTCCCGTACTACAATCAGACCCAACCCAAAACTCCTCCTGACCATTCCCTCCACAGATGCTGTCCGAATTGCTGACAAACCTTAGCACTGTGGTTATTTTTAACTGCTGCTACAAATTATGAGAATATGAGAATGTTATTTTATTGTGCTTTTGTATTTGCCCACTTTATGGTTTTTTATTTCAAAACATGAGTTATTTCACACATGATGCAAGTGCAAATCTAATGGGCCTGTCCCACTTAGGCGACTCTTTAGGCAGCTGCAGGAGACTATGCAGCCGCGACATGGTCGCCACATGTTCGTGGGTGGTTGCCGGGGAGTCGCCTTCATGGTCGTGAGGAGTTCCCGCATTCTGGGAACTAGTCGCGGCTTCGTTATCATCACCACGAATTTTTCAATATGTTGAAAAATTAGCGGCAACTAGAATGAAGCCGCCATGGAGAGTAGCGAGAATTCTCGGGTCGTAGGTGGGTCACCAGGAGGTCCTAATGGGTTGTCAGGAGGTAGGGTCTCGAAGGTTGTAGCTGGTGCTGACCGGTGAATTTTATTGGCTTATTGGGGAAAAAAAACGTAAGCAGTAGTTTTCAGAACCAAGGATAACCGAACGGTAATGTTAAATATCCGCCGAGCTTCACAGCCGTGTATCTCTGGCTTCTTAAAAGTTGTCTCTACTCTTCTCCCCCTTCTTCCCCCTCTCTCCCCCTTATCCCCCCCTCTTTTAAATGACTTGCTGTACACTGTGCTTTTTAGCTTCTTAATTACAGCACCAACCTTCCTGTTCATCGCGGTGTGTGTCTGTATCACATTGGCTTCACACCGTGTGAATTTCACTCGGACAGCGCTCCCCCCGCTTGCCCTGTCCCCCACCTGCATAATGGGCTGGTGAAGGAAGCGATGTGTTTGTGTGTGTGTGTTCCACTCTGACAGTCGCTGTTCCAGTTACCGGTTTTTCAGGCGATTGCCAGCAACTTGACAGTCGCCAGCAGTCGCTTGCGAAATGGCCTAAGTGGGACAAGCCCATAACCATCATTAAAAAAGAAAAATATGATTGAGCATGGCGGCACAGTGGCATAGTTGTAGAGTTGTTACCTTGCAGCGCCAGAGACATGGATTTGACCCTGACCTCAGGTGCTGTTTGTACTGAGTATGAACATTCTCCCATTGACCATGTGGGTTTTCTCTGGGTGCTCTGGTTTCCTCCCACGCTCCAAAGACGTATAAGTTTGTTGCTTAATTGGCTTTAGTAAAATTGTAAATTGTCCCTAGTGTGTATGATACCGCTAGTGTACAGGGTGATCGTGGGTCAGTCTAACTCGGTGGGCTGAAGGGCCTGTTTTCACGCTGTATTTCGGAAGTCTAAAGTCTAAAATCTAAAGAGTAGGAAATCCCTGGAAGATATGTAAGGAACAGACTAAAGAAGGGTCTCAACCCGAAGCATCACCTATTCCTTTCCTCCAGAGATGCTGACTGACCCACTGAGTTACTCCAGCACTTTGTATTTATCAATCTTTGATACCACCATTATTATAGGTTTATGTTGTTAGTCAATGATGCGTCCACACAACCAACTATATTTCTGTTTGAACTTCCATTTAAGGCAAGGCAAATTAATGTTATTCTAGCCAGGAGAAATTTGGGTAATTCCACCGACAAACAGACCAGCTGAATGCACTATTTTATGTAAGGAAGATTGTTTTTGTGGATATTTTTTGCATGCCAAACCTCCACTTCCTGATTCTTTTCCTCGAAAAAAGTTCTGCTAATTTTAAGGGCGAGCAATAACTGCACTTTCTTTCATAATTTCTATTTCATCTGTTTATTTAAGTTGTATTTGTTTTTGAATAAATTATGGAAGTGTTCTCTATGAATCCAGAGGCACACCTTCCCTTGCCACTAAATTGGTGGCTGGCCCACAGTTAATCAAATTGACAAGGCACATCCATAATTGCAGATGTAGACTTTAAACCTTAGACCTTAGAAATACAGTTTGGAATCAGGCCCTTTGGCCCACCGAGTCTGGGCCAACCAGCAATCACCCCATACACTAGCACTATCCTACACACTAGGAACAATTCATAAATGTTATTAAAGCCAATGAATGTACAAACAAGGTTATCTGACATGTTAAGTCTGAAGAAGGGTTTTGGCCCGAAACGTTGCCTATTTCCTTCGCTCCATAGGTCCTGCTGCACCCGCTGAGTTTCTCCAGCACTTTTGTCTACGTTATGTTAATTCATAATATATGTGTAATTAATAAAAGCATTTTTCTGTAATGAGAATTCTTGTAGAAAATAAATTGTTATGGGAAGATACCAAGAAAATCTCCTCTTTGATTATTTTAGTTTCATTTATAGATACAGCATGGACACAAGCCCTTCAGTCCATCGAGTCAATGCTGACCATTGATCACCCATTAACACTAGTTCTATGTTATACCACTTTCTCATTTGCACCCAATGCTGGGCTGAATTTTATAGAGGCCTTGTATGCCTTGTCATAACTTGATATCCAAATTTCTATACTTAATACCCTCCCTGACTGATGAAGGCCAATGTCCAGAAAGCTTTCTTGATCACCCTACCTATCTTTACTTTAGACTTTTAACTTTAGAGACACAGGCTCTTCGGTCCATTGAGTCCGTGCCGACCTGTGATCACCCCATACACTTGCACTATCCAACACACTAGGGACAATTTACAATTTTACCAAAGCCAATTAACCTACAAACCTGGACGTCTTTGGAGTGTGAGAGGAAACTGGAGCACCCGTAGGAAACCCATGTGGTCACAGGGAGAACGTACAAGCTCCGTACAGACAGCACCTGTAGTCGGGTGGAGAATACATAAGGAACTGCAGATGCTGGAATCTTGAATTACAGCCCAACAGTGTGAACTGGTTTTGACCTGAAATGTCACCTAGTCATGTTCTCCAGAGATGCCAAAGCACCCCGAGAAAACCAACGGGGTCACAAGGAGAATGTACAAACTCTGTACAGACATCAACTGTAGTCAGGATGGAACCCGGGTCTCCACTGCTGTAAGGCAGCAATTCTCCCACTGCTCCACTGTGTCACTGATCTGCGATGCCATTCAAGGAACTATGTACGTGATGAGTGGTACCTGCTAGCAATTCTCTTTCAAAATAGAATATTCTTCTGAAAAAGTAAGTGCTTGCTATTATTTCAATATATTGTTGATCTTCCAGTGATGGTGCTAGCAATTTTGTAGCCTGGCGTAGATTAGCTTCTCTTATCTGTGCATTTTCTCACCGTCTTTTCCTCACGCTTGCTCACAGTGCTATTTCTCAGCTCATGTTCAAGATTTGCACAGAACTCGGCAAGTATGATAGATGATAAAACATTTTTTTTAGGTACACTGTGTGGAAGCAGGCCCTTCAGTCCACAGAGTTCACGTTGACCGCCGATCACCCAAGGCGAAATAAAGTTCAAGTCACATAGTCCGAGGGTCACCAATGAGGTTGATCTTAGTTCAGGACTGCTCTCTGGCTGCGGTAGGATGATTCAATTGCCTGATAACAACTGGGAAGAAACTGTTCCTGAATCTGGAGGTGTGAGTTTTCAACTTCTATACCCTTTGCCTGATGGGAGAGG
The DNA here is from genome assembly GCF_028641065.1 of Leucoraja erinaceus. NCBI lineage: Eukaryota > Metazoa > Chordata > Chondrichthyes > Rajiformes > Rajidae > Leucoraja > Leucoraja erinaceus. The sequence goes on along the minus strand of NC_073383.1, from coordinate 28,538,480 downwards.
GGAAAAGAGGGAGTGACCTGGATGTGACTCATCCTTGATTATGCTGCTGGCCTTGCCGAGGCAGCGTGAGGTATAAATGGAGTAATGGAAGGGAGGTTGGTTTGTGTGATGGTCATCTGACCAGGCGACACAGCGACGCAGCGATAGAGTTACTACCTTACAACGCCAGAGACCGGGTTCGATCCTGAGTATGGGTGCTGTCTGTCTGGAGTTTGTACGTTCTCCCTGCGACTACGTAGCTTTTCTCCGGGTGCTCTGGTTTCCTCCCACATCCCAAAGATGTACCAGTTTGTAGGTTAATTGCCTTCTGTAAATTGTCCCTAATGTGTGGGATAGAACTAGTGTACGGGTAATCGCTAGTTCGAACCCGGGTCTCTGGCGCTGAGAGGCAATGACTCAATACCTGTTGAATTTTGCCATTTCAGGATGTTGCAGGATTTAAAAAAATACAAGTTGAACAAACTTATTTTGCTTTTCCAACTTCAGAGAGATTTGCTTCTTTGCCCATCACCCTCCCATCACATCCCATCCATCCATTTTCACGGGTGGCACGGTGGCTCAACAGTAGAGTTGCTGCCTTACAGTGCCAGGGACCTGGGTTCTATCCTGACTACAGGTGCTGTTTGTACAGAGTTTGTAGGTTTCTTCCCACAATCCAAAGATATGTGGGTTTGTATGTTAATTGGCCTCTGCAAAGTATCCCAGGTGTTTAGGATAGAACTAGTGCATGGACAAATGCCTCTCAGTGTGGACTCAGTGGGACTATGGCCTGATTCCAAGCTGGATCTCTTCGACTAAAACTAAAAACTAAAACTAAAACCCCTCCTTCCAGGTAATGCTCTTTGATTCAGGCAGCATTTCGGTAAATATCTCTAACACCCTACAGACTGGTTGGGATGACCTGAACTACACCATACTACAAATTCTGCTTCGCCAAAGTCCTATAAATCTGCCACTTGATTTCCCGATTCTGATACTCAATGGTAGACACAAAATGCTGGAGTAACTCAGCGGGACAGGCAGCATCTCTAGAGAGAAGGATTGGGTGACGTTTCAGGTCGAGACCCTTCTTCAGACTATACTCTGACTGACAAAGGCAGGTATACCACACACAGGCAAGGTAGAGATGCAGTGTAAAAGGCTGAAAAATCAGACCACCACATAGACATAGGTTGAAGGTGAGAGGGGACAGATTTAATAAAGCTGAGGGGTGAACTTTTCACACAGAGGGTTTAGTTTAGTTTATTTAGTTCAGTTTAGTTTATTGTCATGTCTACCGAGGTACAGTGAAAATCATTTTGTTGTGTGCTATCCAATCAGTGGAAAGACTATACATGATTACAATTGAGCTGTCCACAGTGTAAAGATACAGGATCTAGGGAATAATGGGAAGGAAACTGCAGATGCTGGTTTACACCGAAGATAGACACAAAGGCTGGAGTAACTCAGCAGGTCAGCAGCATCTCTGGACAAATGGAATAAGTGATGTTTCGGATCAAGACTTTTCTTCAGATTGAGAGTCAGGGGAGTGGGAAATGAAAGATATGAAAAGGTACAAAGAAACAAATGAACGAAAGGCATGCCAAAGCACTAAATGTTATTCCCTTATCATGTATCTATACACTGCAAATGGATCGATTGTAATCATGTATTGTCTTTCTGCTGACTGGTTAGCACACAATAAAAGATTTTCCCTGTACCTCAGTACACGTGACAATAAACTAAACTGGACTGACAAAAAAAAAAATCAAAGCCAGTATTTGATCAAGGAGAGGTGGAGCCCACAATGGTCCATTGTTGGCTGAGGAGAAGGTGAAAATGAGTGATACAAACAGTGAAACTAAGCAGAACGACAGTGAAACTAGTAAGATGACTAGGGTGGGGAGGGATGGAGTGAGGAGGGGGGGGGGGGGGGGGGGGAAATGCAAGGGTTATTTGAATTGACAGAAATCAATATTCATACCGCTGGGTTGTAAGCTACCCAAGGGAATAATGTTTAGCACATGATAAGTGGTGGATATAGGAAATGAGGAGCTGCCAGAGGAGGTAGGTGAGCCAGGCACTGAAACAACATTTGAAAACATTTGGACAGGTACATAGATAAGAAATGTTTAGAGGGATATGGGCCAAACATGGGCAGGTGGGACAAGCATAGACGGGGCATCTTGATCGGAGTGGGCAAGTTGAGCAGAAGGTCATAAATAATAGGAGCAGAATTTGGCCATTTGGCCCATCAAGTCTGCTCTGCCATTCAATCATGGCTAATCTATCTCTCACTCCTACTCCATTCTCTCACCTTTTCCCCATAACCCTTTACGCCCGTTCTAATCAGGAATTAACTGTATCTGCCTTAAAAATATCCATTGAAGGCCTCCACAGCCATTTGTGGCAAAGAATACCACAGATTTACCACCCTCTGACCAAAGAAATTCCTCCTCATCTCCTTCCCAAAGGACCGCCCTTTAATTCTGAGGCTATGACCCCTGGTCCCAGACTCTCCCACTAGTGGAAACATTATCTCCACATCCATTCTATTCAGGCCTTTCACTATTCGGTAAGTTTCAATGAGGACCCCCTAATCCTTGTAAAGGATTCTGGTTATCCTGCCATGTGACTCTATGACTCTATGACCACCCCCACAGACGACTTAGCTGCCCTCCCCGTTAGCCCTCTGTGGAAGAGTCATCAATTTTCCCACTGGCCTCATTAGCTACATCCCAACCACAAATCCCACAAGAAGCCATCCCCGGCCCTGAGGGACCGCCAAGAAGATGCCTGGATTGTATTCAAGGCATACTTCACATTGAATTATTAAACAACAATGTGAGTCTTTTCGTTCATTATTGGGCAATAGTGCATCTCTGATCAAGTACATGAAGTGAAATATGCTCCCCCTCAATGGAAGCAAATTAAAATTGTGCAAGGTACCTTTTCATTGCCTTTTTTTAATTGTCTTTTAAAACACTTAACCCTTGCTGGACTGATTAATTCCTTTCGTTCTGTGTCGGGTAATTAGAAATGTATTACAATCCTGAATCCTTTCCAAACCCAAACCTATCCATTCTTGTTGAATTGCTGAAATGACTTACGCTGTTGCATTTACAATTACTTGATGCATCAAAAGATAATTTGCCATGTAATGTTATGAAAGCCAAGAGCTAAGCATATTTTCAGAGCGGTGTTATTATTAATATATCAAGAGTAAATAAAATGTTTGGAGATCGGCATATTAATTATCACTTTCATCCAACACTGTTTAAAACTACAAAATAATTAAATGCGCTTTAATAAGATATTGTACCAAGAGGGGAAAGCTATTTATGAATTGCAAGAGGTATGTGGAGCTGGTTTTCCCTAGAGATGCTGAACTTATGCCAAACACCCCGCTGATTGTTCAGAAGGCAAAGAACCAATAGCGGCATGTTCAGAGATTTAATTTAAAGTGTGTTTCTCACCACGCTGCTCACAACACTTAATTAAACTCTGCTGTTTTGGCAATGACAAATGCTATATAGAAAAGGAATCAGAATCGCACCAGACAGAAAAAATGCTTTTGCAATTTTTTCCATGCAAGTTTTGCATTCACATTTGGGTCAAGATGAAAAGGAAAAGGGACGAAAAAGGAGAAACATTGAAATGCAACAACTTTACTTCTGTATTTTTCATTTTAATGTTAAGAATTTGAAATCGCAGGATGAATTTAAAAAAAAAATATAAATGTTTCAAGAAATATTTTGTAAAGATTCATTTTGCAGGTCCTCGATCAGGTTGGGATGTGCAGCGCTTTATGAATTATTGCTTTTGATGGTATCTAATACTGTGGGCACATCTGCAGTAATTATCACATTATGTTACTGTTAGGCAGTTCCTGGATAATTACAATTTGTGCTATTACAGGTATTTAAGACTCATGACCTATAATAATTAGGCTATTTAATAAAAAGTCATCAATGAAAATAAGAATTCAAATCCACAACAGTGGCACCAGAAAACTGTGAAATAAAAAAATAATAATTTGTAGCAATCAGTCAAATAAGTGGAAGGATTTAATCAAGATTGTATTACCTTGTATTTAAGTACCAACCAAATCTATGATAAATTATGTTATATTAAAGCTCATTTAAATATGTTAAGTGAAAACATTCATGTGTCCAGTGAGTACTTTAAATATGCACAGATTTTTAATTGGTAGCACATAGATAATATTCTTATATCTCATTTTGATTAATATATTTATCTAGTACAGCTCATTTAACAATGATAGCAGTTAATACAAGCTCTTTATGCAGGATGTAAAACTGAATTAAATTATGCTAAATAAAATCCAAAATTAAGAAACAATTTAAAATAAGCTTGTTTACATTCCAGATTGTATTTTCCCTTGTAAATTTTTCTTCTTTTGCAAATTAGATATTTTACAGTAGGATTTACATGAAAATTTCCAGATTGAAGGAAGAGTTTCTTAGCATTATTGCAACAAACCAAAATACATCTTTAGACTTTAGAGATACGGCAGGAACAGGCTCTTCGGCCCACCGAGTCCTCGTCGCCAGCGATCACCCCATACACTAGCACTATCTTACATACTAGGGTAAATTTTATAAACTACCAAAGTGAATTAACCTACAAACCTGTACGTCTTTGGAATGAGGGAGGAATCTGGAGCATCCAGAGAAAGCCCACGTGGTCACAGGGAGAACATAAAACTTTGTACAGACAGCACCCGTAGTCAGGATCGAACCTTGGTCTCTGGTGCTGTGAGGCAGCAACTCTTCCTCTTGCCCCAGTGTCCCGCCCTGTCCGTCACCAAATATGAATTCAAATCACAATATAAAGTCAGAGAGTAATGGAAAGGAACAGTTATGTTAAAACAACGACACGGAATACAGATGTTAAAATCTTGAGCTAAATATTAACCGCTGGAAGAACATAGTGAGTCAGGCAGCATCTGTGAAGGGAATGGACAAATAACTTGTTACTGTACCGTGTTACATATGACATTGTGGGCCAAAGAGCCTGATCGTGTGCAGTACTGTTCTATGTTCTAAGATCACCATTAAAGAGACCCAGGTTCGATCTTGACTACGGGTGCTGTCTGTACAGAGTTTGTACGTTCTCCCTGTGACCACGTGGTCATTCTACAGGTGCTCCATTTCCTCCCACAGTCCAAAGACGTGTAGGTTTGTGGGTTGATTGGTTTCTGTAAATTGTCCCTATTGTGTAGGGTTGAACTAGAGAACTGGGAGATCATTGGTCAGCGCGGACTTGGTGGGCTGAAGACCCCCATGCTGTTTCAACGCTGGATCTGTAAACAAAACTGAAAAACTAAATACATAAATCACTACATTCATAACTGAGGTTTCATTTGATGTGTGAATGTAATGGACTGTCTGTTGCTTCCTCTACATAAGTATGGAGAAGTGAGAAGATGGATTGGCAATTGCCGAACTGTGGAAGAATCTTGGAACTGCAGATGTTGGTTTATAAAAAAAGGTCACAAAATGCTGGTGTAACTCAGCGAGTCAGGCAGCATCTCTGAAGTGTGTGGATAGGCGACATTTTTGATCAGGACCGTTCTTCATTATCTTGTCCACTTGCTGCACGAGTGGAAGTGGATATAGCTCTCATCAAGTGCAATTAACTATAAATGTAACTCCTATGTTCAAAAAAGGGAATAAGACAGGAAGCAGGAAACTACAGGCCAGTTAGCTTAACATCTGTCATCTGGAAAATGTCAGAAGCTATTACCAAAGAAGTTATAGCAGGGCTCAAAGAAAAATTCGAGGTAATCAGGTAAAGTCAACATGGTTTTGTAAAAAAGAAATCATGTTTGAACAGTTCATTGGAGTACTTTGAAAACGTAACATGTGATGTGGGTAAATGGAAACAGGTGAATGTATTACACAATGGTGGTATTTAAGAGGCTTATTGACAGGCACATGGACATGCAGTTTAATTTATGGTCACGTGTACCGAGGTACAGTGAAACGCTTTTTGTTGCATGCTATCCAGTCGGCGGAAAGACTATAGATGATTACAATCGAGTCAACCACAATAGTAAGATTAAACGAGAACTTACCAGTTCGAAATTTGATCGTTATTTTATGAGGAGTACGTTGAGTGAATACGTGAAGAACACCGCCAGGACGCATGCGTATCATTCTTCAAAGCAGCGGTGTGAAATCACAGATAACTGTAATGACTGAACATAGTAAGATTAGAGAAGAAAATACCAGTTGAGTATATGATCAAGGGTGGGAGTGGAGGGCACGTATTCCCTCAACGTACTCCTCATAAAATAACGATCAAACTTTGAACTGGTAAGTTCTTGTTTCACCTTACTATTTTACTTCGGAGTCACGTGAGTGACTACGTGAAGATTTCAAAGCTCTGTGATTTCATGCCGTGGAAACGAGTCCATGCATCACACCTGCCTTAATTGACTGTGGGAGGAACTGTGTTAACATGTTTAGGCATGAATCCAACATTGAAATCCATGATAAATTGTTAACAACAAATTATAGCCCCTATTTATGGGGTGAAATTATATTACAGAACTTAAAATTGACTCTGCAAAGTTCCAGTTTAACTACTGGTTTGTGGTAGAATAGTTGGAACATTTTCCCCTGATCCAGCCCTGGTGGAATAAGATTTGAATATGTTATTATCCACCCCAGCTGTTGTTAAAACCTGTTTCAGCCATCTGGAAATAGTTTGAACCGACACCTTTTTGTGGGTTGTTTGTGGCTGATTAGTAGTGCCATCTCATAGCCTCAGATGTTTTTGGTGTTCTCCATATATAACAATAATTGTCTTATTATACAGAGACGATATCTGTAGGGTAATCCCTAAATTCTATTTTGAGGCCTGATGATCCCGGTCTGTTCTGTTTGACTAATTCGTAATATGAAACATTATATTCCTGTTGAAGAAGTCATATAGTCCAGCCTTAACTTATGTACGACTGTACCCTTAGTGCCGTGACCAAAGCCATCAGCATGACTGTTTTGTGCATCAGTCTTTGCAGGGACAGAGCTGTTGCTGGAGACCAATTCCTTAGCAACGTTAGGGCAATACTCATATCCCATTTTAGAGAGTACCTGGTTCTTGGGGAATTGATATTAAAAATTTCCCTCATAAGTTTGGTTACCAGGGGTGAGTCCCAACAGAATGATGCTCTGATCCTCGCCATAGATATGTTGATAGGGCACTTCTGACGCAGTTAATGGCAGAATTAACAGAATTAACAGAATGGCAGAATTCACAGAAGTGATTTTGTTCGGCCCTAATGGCTGCCGTGAACCTCCCTTTGTTGACTTGGGTCCACTGGCAGTGTTCGTAAAGCCAACAGTTTTAAACCTGGGTTTTATGATGGACGGTGATTTTAAATTAGATAAACAAATAGGCGCGGTGGTTAAGTTCAGCTTCTTTCACCTAAGGAAGCTGGCAAAGGTGAAGCCCATTCGAGCGGCAGCATTTTGATACAGTAATCCATGCCTTTATTTCATCTCGGCTGGATTACTGTAACGCACTCTACTCTGGAGTCTCACGAGCTTCGTTGGCTCGTCTCCAGTTGGTCCAAAATTCTGCCGCTCGCCTTTTAACCGGAACTCGAAAGAGGGAGCACATTACGCCAATTTTGGCCTCCCTTCACTGGCTCCCAGTGCACTTTCGAGTTCATTTAAAAATTCTTTTATTTGTTTTTAAATCATTGAATGGCCTCGCCCCGCCTTACCTCTCTGAGCTGCTCCACCTATATGCTCCTGCCCGGTGCCTCAGGTCAGCGGATCTGCTGCTCCTTGAGGTACCAAGGTCTAAGCGGTAGCTCAGAGGGGATAGAGCCTTTTCTGTTGCTGCCCCGGCACTCTGGAACACCTTGCCGCTGCAGATCAGACAGGCCCCTTCACTGTCCATCTTTAAATCCTCCCTAAAAACTCACTTTTATTCACTGGCTTTCGACACTGGCTGAGACATTGTTCTTGTTTTAGTGCTTTTAATGTCTTTTAATTTTTACTGTTTTTATAGTCCTGTCGTCTTAATGGTTTTAGTAGTTTGTAATAACTTTTTGTTGACTTCCCATGTACAGCACTTTGTGGTAACTGATGTTGTCTAAAAGCGCTTTATAAATAAAGTTATTATTATTATTACTGTAACTGAGCCCCTCATCATAATGGAGGCCTGCCGGTAATTCCAGAACAGACGTTATGTTCATCGAACTGTAGGTGATGTTGTTTCTGTGACAATATATCTCCCATTTCCTGATGTATACCAGATATAGTTTTTTGGTGGACTGTCTGTGGCCCGCTGAGATAATGTTCAATGTTCGGTCCGCCAGTCCCAGTTGCAGTAGAGGTTTCTTTAGACTCTACAAATTGATAGGTCTGTTGTATTTGACATGGATGGGTTCCCCTGTTACGGGATGAACCAATAATCTGGTTGTTTCAGGATGGTGATACATGGTTAAAACCCATGTCGAGTATCACAGGGAACCATGGTTAAGTAGGCCAATCGGCACTACCAATTAACAGACGCTGAGTCTTGTTGTATTTTTCGTAATACCCGACTGATGATGCAGAAAAGGAGGGAATGCATAGATAAACAATTGCCCCCTCAATGCAGTGAAAAGCATCTGTCCCTGCTGTCCCAGGGTCTGGTTCCCAAGAAACACAGTTTGGTAACTGGTGATTAAGTCTTATTTTATTGAATTTGCGTGACCTGATGTCTGTCACTGAATTTTGGGTTACCTGGTAGGTAAGTAGCTGATATTCAAATATTTCTCTGGATACACCTTTACCAAATTGTATTAGTCAGATTGTCACTCTGTAGTCTAACACGCTGGTGATTTATCCCAGAGCAGTATGACTTTAGGCCATAGAACGCACCCCACATTTCCAGGTAGTTTATGCCCAGTGTCTGTGATAATGATGCCTCCTGTGCCTTTCATCTACCTCCACAGATGGAGATGGAAATTGGTAGTACCCCAACCAAGCGCACTGGCATCAGTTTGTAGCACCACTAAGGGTTTGCTGATAACAATAGGGTTGGAACAATGCCGAATGTTATCCCTCCACCATTTTAATTCCATAAGCTTTGATTGGTGGCTTATTGGTCTGTCGAAATGACCAGTATTAACTTTGAGTGTTTGTATTTTTGCCCTTTGTAGATTTTTGGTAATACGAAGGTCCAAATTGTGTGGCTGGAAAGGCAGACACTCTATGCCAATTACCCTTGCTACCAATCTGATAGACGGTTCACTGATGTCAGTGGGGTTGTTGCAGGCCTCAGTTAAGACTGTAGCCTTGTCCTTTGGTAAAGTCACCGACATGTGAGCTGTCAATAGTGAACCCCAAATAATCCATTATGTTGGTAGTCGTTAGTTTAGATTTAACTGGATGGATGATAACCCCAGTTTTCACCCAATTGTATGGTGGCTGTTACAGCTAGTTAGGCCAACTCCAAAGTTATGCCCACAATTAGTATGATCAGATGATTATGTATTTGGTAGAGCTCTATACTGCCAGAGCTGCCCCATCCAGTTGAATTTTTTAAAATAACGTTTGTGATCAGTCCGTGTAGGCACTGAATAGTAAGCATATTTTAGGTCGATGCTAGCCATGGAGTAGCCTTTGGAAATCAGTTCTTTAGCAGTTACCAGTTCCCATTTTGTACTGAATATATAGTACAATGTATTCAATTTGGTCAATTCGATGATGATGCGACTGTCACCATCTATTTTGTTTTTGGTAAAGATATAAGACACAAATTCCAGCCAATCGTGTTGGGTTTACCCATTACCCCTTTTGCACAATTCAATGGTATATCCCTGAATACTGCTTGGGATATAAGTGCTGTAGTTGATATACACCATGTATCCAAAAGAGTGTAATCTCCCACCAATGTGTGTATTATCCACTTTTCCTATAATTTGTAAGGGACCAGACCCACCTACCTCCATTGTTACCAGTGGAAATTTGCTTCTTCTGTGTGGTCTTCATGGAGGTTGAGGCGCCGGTGTCTGGGTTTGTTTTTGGGTTGGGGGTTTGCGCATCTTCCAGGAAGGCCGGTCTGGGCTATGGTCTAAAAGACCGCTGTCCTGTATGCCCGGCCTTTGAGCTTTCACCAGCTTCTCTTGTTCTGCTGGTGGGTGCATAAGGGTGCTGTCTTTGGCTGTAGGAGATCCTTAATGTTGTCACCTTTATGAGCCTCAGGGCTTTCCTAAGTCCTGCTCCGACAGGTTTCCAGATGCTATTTCCATGACTGGAACCTTCAGGGATACCCAGTTTCCTGGTCCCAAGTATTTTTGCAGTGGTGTTCATCGTGGTCTGGCTGTATGTATTTGGGCACCATGACCAGTAGATTTTGCCTTCCTGCACCCCCTGCACACTTGTAGTTTTGTTCGTCAAAATCCCTCTTCAGGGTCAGCCCAGAATTGACCCCCCAGTACTCCCCTCTGACGAGGGAGATGCACTGTGCAGCCCTACGTAAGGTGCTGCTGTGGGTGTTTTTTTATATCCCCACGGTGACTAGACTCCATCTCCTGGAGTCTGTCATGTTGGAGCTTTTGTTCCATAAGCCGCTCCAACCGGCTCCAGCGCTCACAGTCGCCGGCCGCTCGCGGTTGCTCAAAGTCGGACTCATCAGTCAACGACTCTTTTGGTTTTCTTCTTGCCTTCCCGCCCAACGCAGTGTTTAATCTGGCCGGTGCGGGAGCGAAGTCGGGCACAGCTGTTCCCATACGGGTGATTCCTGTGCCGACGGCCGCTGCTGGTGTCCGCAACTCCGCGGTCTTCCCCTGCCAGCTTTGTCGCAGCTCTGGTCGACTTCTTTGTCTTGTGTATGTTTCCCCCACCTGTAGAACAGTATGGGAACAATAAAGACCGCAGTATCACTTACCTGCAGGTCCAGGCTTAAAACTTGCCGTTATGGGGGAACGTCCTTCCACCCCTCCTCCTGCCGTTTTGACTCGTCAAAGCCAACGGCTCCGTTCTGTATAGTCTCCCGCCCAGCCATGGTGTTTAATTTGGCCGGTGCGGGAGCGAAATCGGGCACAGCTGTTCCCATACGGGTGATTCCTGTGCCGCCTGCCGTTGTTTGCACAGCTCTCCATGTTTCCCCAGCTGTGAAACAGTATGGGGAGAATAAAGACCGCAGTTTCACTTACCTGCAGGTCCAGGTTTAAACTGTTGCTACGGGGGAACGTCGTTCTACCCAGCCTCCTGCCATTTCGATTTGTCAAAGTCGACGGCCCCATTCTGAATAGTCTCCCACCCGGCCGTGGTGTTCTGGCCGGCACGGGACCAAAAGTCGGCACAGCTGATCCTACTTACGGGGCTTGTGCCTTCAGCTGCTGCTGGCTCCCGCAACTTCGTGGTCCTCCCCAGCCAGCTTCACTTGCAGCACTTGTGGACACTATTTTGTCCCAGCTTCCCCCCCCCCCCCCCCCCGTGTAAAAACAGCACGGGGACAAAAAACTACCGCAGAGTAAATCACTTACCTGTAGGTCGCGGTTTCAAACTTACCGCTGCGGGGGAACGCTCCACCCTGTCTGTCGTGTCGCAATCATGAAAGCGATATGACACGCATGCGTCCTGGCGGGGTTCTTCACGTAGTCACTCACGTGACTCCGAAGTAAAATGTACAGATAAAGGGAATAAATAATGATTGGTGCAAGATGAAGTTGTAAAATAGATTGGGCACCACCTTGGCAGGGAATAGAGGGACATGGAAAACGTACAGGCATGGTATTTGGATCATTACTTCTTCTGAGTTTGTATGCAGCCACTTTCATTCATAATAACAAAATTAACCTGAAAAGCAAGAATCTCTCTGTTTTGTCAGAGTACACATGGCTTCTGTGTTGAAATCTTCTGAACTTGTCAGTTAATTTGTAAGATTGAATTAACAAGAGATAATCAGGGACCCACACCACCCTGGTCGCACATTCATATCACTCCTGCCATCAGGAAGAAGATACAGGAGCCTGATAACCATGACCTACAGGTTCAGGAGCAGCTTCTTCCCAACAACTATCAGGCTATTGAACACTATGAACTCCAACTAAGTCCCAAACGATGAATGTGATTGCACTAGGGACTTGTGGCTTTGTTTTTTGTCTTTACACTAGTTTGGTTTTGTTTATTATTGTCATGTGTACTGAGGTACAGTAAAACAATTTTTTGTTGCATGCTATTCAGTCAGCAAAAAGACTACACATAATTACAATCAAGCCGTCTAGAGTGTACATGGGTAGGATGGAACTGCAGATGCTGTTTTAAACCAAAGTTAGACACAAAATGCTGGAGTAACTCAGCGGGACAGGCCGCATCTCTGGATAGAGGAATGGGTGTCGTTTCGGGTCGAGACCCTTCTTCGAGCGGTCGAGACCCAACGGGTGAGTCGCGGCGGCGCGACTCACCCGTTGCAGCGGCCCCTACAGCCTGTCTGTCTTTTTTTTTATTTTTTGTCTAGTTAAATGTAGTGTTTGGTGTTTTTTAATAGTGTTTTTAAATGTGTACATGTGGGGGGCGGGGGGGAGGGGGAAACTGTTTAAATCTCTTCCCTGTCCGGGAGACCCGACCTTTTCCCTGTCGGGTCTCTGTTGTTGTTGGGGCCTAGCACCGTGGAGCAGCCTCCAACCTGAACGACCCGGGGGCTCGGGAGACTGCGGAGCTGCGGACTACTCACCATCGTGGGGCTGGCCGGCCTCGGAGCGTGGGGAGCGGTGGTGACTCGCTGCTGCAACGCGACTCCTGGGGCTCGGAGGCTCCAGCAACGGAGCCGCAGGTCCGGTGGACTGGGACATCGGGAACTCGCGGGTCCGGGGGGAGAGACCGCTTCCCGGAGCTCCCGCAACGCGACTTCTCCAGCCCGTGTCGCGGGGTTGGAACGACCCGGACCGTACATCACCTGGCGCGGCTTCATGGCCATGGGACTCACCATCGCCCGTGGGGGTTCCAACCTTGTACTTTCAGACCGGGAGCGGGGCAGTAAATCGCCCCGCACGGCCTAAAATGGCCGTGGGACTTATCATCGCCCGCCTGGGGCTTGGACATCGGGAGAGAAATTGAGAACAGGGGAGAGAAAAGACTTTGCCTTCCATCACAGTGGCTTCACTGTGATGGATGTTTGTGTGAATTTAATTGTGTGTATGTCTGTAGGACATTGTCTTTGTTTGTATGGCTGTGGTAACAACATTTCGTTTGAGTCTCACTGGGGCTCAAATGACAATAAATTTGTATTGTATTGTATTGTATTCTTCAGATATGGGATAAAGATTATAACATTTAATGCCATAAAAAGTCGAGTAAAGTCTGATTAAACATAGTTTGAAAGTCTCCAATGAGGAAGATGGGAAGTCAGCGCTGCTCTCTGGTTGGTGAGAGGATGGTTCAGTTGCCAGATAACAGCAGAGAAGTAACTGATTCTGAATCTGGTTGAATGCATTTTGAAACGGCATTGTTTTATTTTGTTTTTATATATTGATTTTCGTTATCGGACTTTATCGGGCAACATTGTTATATCTTGCACCAAATGTTGCACCTTTTATGCTTTATCTGTGCACTGTGGATTGTATTTATATATCATCCTTTCTTCGACTAGATAGCAAGTAAATAACAACTTTTCATTGTATATGACAATAACAAACTAAACAAAGCTTTTTGGTGTTTATTATGGTGTCTACTGAGCACTAGCTGCACAAGTAAGAATTTAATTGTTCTAGTTCGGGACATATGACAATAAAACAGCCTTGATACTTGACATCACCAAAATGATTCTTGATTAGTACTGGTGCTAGTAAGGGGAGAAGGCAGGAGAATGGGGTTAGGAGGAAGAGATAGATCAGCCATGATCGAATGTCGGAGTAGACTTGATGGGCCGAATAGCCTCATTCTGCTCCTATCACTTGTGACCTTATGACCTTGTGATTTCCGATCCACAAAATACCTTTGCTTAGTAATGCAGCATGCTGTTTTGGCTTATATGGAGTAGTGTAAGTCAAACATAGCTTCTGGAAACAAGGATAGAAGAATCAAAAATTAATATTAATACCCTTTTCTATTTGTACAAATTATTCTGGTGACATTCCTTCTCTGGATGTCTCACTCATGAGCTGAAACACAATAAAAACTTTATAACGACTGACCTATTATATTTGAGACAGTCTCTTTATTTGCATTTGGCAGCCACTGAAGATGCCTGTCATCATAAAAATAATGATATTTATCTTCACCTTTAGATTGAAATGCTAAATGTGATTGGATCAAAATCCGTTTTTTTTGTGGTATATTTTAATTTTACTCAAAGATATCAAAAGACAGTCATAAAATTGATGCATGATATCATAAAGCAGGGTGAGCTTGTTTTTGTAGAAACAAGGAATTGCAGATGTTGGTTTTTCTAGGAAAGACACAAAATGCTGGAGTAACTCAGCGGGTCAGGCAGCATCTCTCGAGAATATGGATAGGTGGCATTTTGGGTTAGGATCATTCTTCAGTCTGACCCAAAACGGCACCTTTCCAAGTTCTCCAGGGATATTGAAACAAAGAACTGCAGAAGCTGGGTTATACCAGAGATAGACACAAAGTGCTGGAGTAACTCAGCGAGTCAGTCAGCATCTCTGGATTAAAAAGGATAGGTGACGTATCAGAGAAGGTCCCCTCTTCAGACTGTGCAGAATTCCCCTTGGAGAGAGGAAGAGAACTTTTTCAAAGTAGGCATACCTTGAGAAGATTTCACAGTGGAGTAAGCTAAAATGTTTAAACAAAGAACTGCAGAGTCATTGTCATAGAGTTGTATAGCACAGGAACAGGACCTTCGCCCCATCAGGTTCATGCCAACCAAGATGCCCTGTCTGAGCTAGTTGTCCACATTTGGCCCATATCCCTCACCTTGGGTGCCCTCTGTGGGGTGTTTACACGTTCTTCCCTCTGACCACTTGGGTTTCCTCTGGGTGCTCTGGTTTCCTCCCACATCCCGAAGATGCGTGGTTTTATAGGTTTTGGATATGGAACTTGGGAGCCCTCTGTACATAGAGTCACACAGCACAGAAACAGATCCTGACCCAATTTGTCCATACCCACAAAGATGCCCAGCTAAATTAATCCCATTTGCCACAGTTTGGCCCATATCATTCTAAACCTCTCCTATCCATGTACCCTGTCTAAGTGTCTTTTAAATGCTGTTATACTACCTACCTCCTCCAGCAGCTTGTTCTATACACCTACCTCCCTTTGAGTGAAAAATTTGCTCCTCAGGTTCCTATTAATTCATTCCCCTCTCACCTTAAACCTATGTCCTCTGGTTCTTGATTCCCCTACTTTGGGTAAAAGCCTCTGTGCATTCACCCTATCTATTCCCCTTATCTATATTACTAAAAGTAAGATCTTGACTGCTTTTGACTCGCTGCAATGTGATTTCCGAGAGAACGCCGCCACTTACGGCCGTCATTTTTGGCCACCTCGCTCAGAGCCCCCCTCCGCCAGACTGGACCAGAGAATTTTTCCCATCGATGAAAAATCAGAGAGATATTAATGTTTTTAAAAAAAATGCCATTCTCTCTGCTGTTCCTGCTGGTGGGAGAGGGGAGGGGCTATAAAAGCCGGAAGTGGTGTGCCTCCCTCAGTCTCTGCAAGATGGGGGAAGAGAGAGGGTCGCGTCTCTCTGAGCTCTGAATAAAACTGAACACATATCTACTCAACTGTGAATGCCTTTAATGTGGTTTGAAAATGAAAATATGGTTGGTTTGAAGTAAAAAGGCACTGCAAATGGTTGTTTGGGGGGTTTGGGTTGAAGTAAAAAGGCACTGCAAATGGTTGTTTGGGGGGTTTGGGTTGAAGTAAAAAGGCAATGCAAATGGTTGTTTGGGGGGTTTGGGTTGAAGTAAAAAGGCACTGCAAATGGTTGTTTGGGAGGTTTGGGTTGAAGTAAAAGGCACTGCAAATGGTTGTTTGTCTAAACTTCCTGTTTGCACTATATTGATTTTAGATAAAAGGCTACCACTTATGGCTGTGATTTTTGGCCAACCTACTCAGTCCCCCTCCACTCATCAGGTTCAGAGGATTCTTCCCGTCAATGAAAAATAAAAGTGTTATTAGTGTTTAAAAAATGTTGAGAATCTCTCTCCTCTCAATCATGCCATGAAGACCACACCTTTTCCGGTGGGAGGGGGAGGGATTATAAAACCCGGAAATGTGGGTGTGGCTCAGTCTCTGCATGATGGGGGAGAAAGAGGTCACGACTGTCTGAGCTGTGAATCAACTGAACACATTGAATGTCTCCTGAACAGTGAGTGTGGTGTTTTGCGTGGTTTTATGGTGGTTTTATGGTGGTTTCACCCTGCTTTAAATGGTATGAAACTGCATTTGAATGTGGTGGCCTTGCACCCTGCATGAAATGGTATGAAATTGCATTTGAATGTGGAGTCGTTGCATCCTGCATGAAATTGTATGAAACTGCATTTGAATTTGGTGGCCTTGCACCCTCCTTGAAATGGTATGAAACTGCACTTGACTTTGGTGGCCTTGCACCCTGCTTGAAGTGGTATGAAACTGCACTTGAATTTGGTGACCTTGCAACCTGCTTGAAATGGTAGGAAAATGGATTTGAATTTGGTGGCCTTGCACTCTGCTTGAAATGAAATTTCAAGGAATAACCGTGAGTCAACTGCCAGCCCACCAGCCGTGAGTGAGCTGCCAGCACATCAGGCTTGAGGGACTGAGCTGCCACCCCAAGAATCCATTTGGCCCACAATGTCCATACTAGCCCTCTGGAGACCATTAGTCCCTGCAGCCAACAACACCCATACCAGCGCTCCAGAGAGCACCCCCCCCCCCCCCCCCCCCATTGCATCGTGGGACCAGCCCTTCCGTGTGAAACATTAATCTAGAGATGTTATACATCGCTATAAGATTGTGATTCATAAGCTGAGTGGCCAATGTTGAGGAAGTGTTAGAGTGGGTAGAGTTGGTGGAGGCCCTGCAGCAACCTGGGGCGCTACTGGATCGGGCGTCGCTCCAAGAGGCGAGGGTGTGGATTGGACACAGGCTGCAGCGGCACCGAGCAGCAGAGCAGTGGTGGAGGACATCGACAACATCATCTGGCCAGGCCGACCCCTGCAAATCTGACCCAGTGCCGCCACCTGGACAACGGGCCCTTATGGCACAGTTAAGACTCTAACATTTTTTTTTTTAAAGTTCAGACTTATAATAGTGAACAAAAACATTACTCTCCATTTTAGGTCAGCATTCTTTCTGATCTTTAATCTTCAAATGTGGTACCATGATTCTAACTCAGAACAATTAAACATACTCTCTTGGTTTGTAGATCATATAAAGTGCTGGAGTAACTCAGCGGGCCAAGCAGCATCTCTACAGAACATGGATAGGTGATGTTTCGGGTCAGGACCCTTCCTCAGACTGATTATGTCTGTGGATTCCTCCTCTCTTTCCCCCTTCCTCCAGAAAGGTCACCTATCCATGTTGTCCAGAGATGCTGCCCGACCCGCTGAGTTACTCCAGCACTTTGAGTCATTTAAAAAATAAATTAGCATCTACAGTTCCTGGTAACCAATATTTTAATGATGTTTTTACTTTAGACATCAGTTGCAACAAATGCTTGTAAATTCTGAAACAATACTTCCAGGAAACGGCCAATTAAAAAGCAAAATTGGTCTCACTGACAGCCACTGTTTGGGTGCTACAGGTGGTGAGATTGGAAGTGTGATTCATTTGTGTGCAGCTTTAGTGCTTGTGCTGCCAGCCATATGGTAAAGGATCAGAAGATGCGATGCCAGTATTATACAATGAGGGCAGATTGTGGTGGCAGTCCTTGTGTGATGGTGATGTGATGTAATCTAATCATCACAGCTAACTGTCTGATTCTTTATGTTTCATATTTAGAAATACAGTCCTTGGAAACAGGCCCTTCAGCCCACACAGTCCTCGCCGACCATTGATCACCCCCTCGCACCAGCTCTATGTTAACCCTCTTTCTCATCCACTCGCCAAAACACTCGGGGCAATTTTCAGAGGGCCAATTAAATTACAAACCCGTGCGTTTTGGGATGTAGGAGGAAACCGAGGCACCCGGAGGAAACCCACGCGGTCACAGGGAGAATATACAAACTTTGTACAGACTGTATCCAAAGTCAGTATTGAACTCGGTTCTCTGGCTCTGTGAGGCATTGTGCCACCCCTGTGTGGTGCTTGCTGATTGCATAAATGGACGTCGCGAGGTGCCACGGCCCGCCCGGAGGACCCAAAGGTTCAGTGGGCGGGAGCCGCTGGAGACGTCGGATGTGAGAGGCAAGGGCCGGTAGGGGGGTGAATCGGGATAATGGCTCCAGCGCCTTCATGCAAGAAGAATTTCACTTGTGACAAATAAAGATCCATTGAAGCATTAAAATGTAAGAACATTCAGGCACTAAACGTTTAGCAAGAGCTGCTAAAATCTGAGGTACTAGAGTGGCTCCCGATCCAGGTAAGCCCCAGGCTGCTGCAAGGCCTCCTCCGTCACCCTCAACCAGCTCAGCCCACCAACCGATGTCCCTCTTCTGCAACCGACCTTCAAGGCGCCGGGGGCAACGCCCCAGTCCCTCTCCTACTGGCAGGGCTGGATTAACCATTAAGCAAAATAAGCACGTGCTTAGGGCATCAAGGGAAGAGTGGCACCACAGAAATGGCAAATGGTTTACGGCACAAAAAAAATCAATTTAAACTTGCTAAAATAATATTCAAAGTGGTTTATATAATTTTATATGTGTTACGTAAGATTAATTTTGAGATCTGATCAAAGACTTTGCAATTAAAAAAAGTAGAAAACTTTTCAAATATAAATAAAGTGGAAGTATACAAAAATAAACATTATTTTCCATCTTACTGTTAGTTTTGTTTCATTTTGAAAAAAAAACATGTATATTTTATGGTTTATTCCTGTTTATATTTTGAATTACATATATATGGGGGCATCAAAATCTTTTAAGTGCTTATGGCCTCTATGGGTCTTAATCCGGCCCTGCCTACTGGCTCACTCCATCACCAGCGGCTCCCTCCTCCTTGACTCTCTAGTCTACGTGGCCGAGATCAACGGCGTCCGAGCTGCTGCTTCAATATTGCAGAATTGAAGTACAGATAACCCTCGCTATAGTGGACCATGGAGTCCGTTATTGCCGATTGTCCACTATAACCGAGTGAGCGGTTCTCTCCAACCACCCAACGGTCACTCCGTGTAAGAACGTGCTGTTTTCAAATGCAAAGTTATTTTTAGTAGCTAAAAAATTATTTTTGTCACTGCAAGTAAAAAATACTAAAGGCTGTTTGTAACATTGTTTAATAGAGTGGCATTGCACAAGTATCGATCGGTGCAATTGCTTATCAATGTCCATGATCTCTCGCAGTGTAACTAGCAGCCTGTGTTCTCAGTGGTGGCTGATTAGTGTGGGGACCTCCGTCCACTATAACCAACATCCGTTATAAAGAGGTTTGTAATAATGAGGGAAGACTGTATTCTGATGCAACAAGGAACAGTAGATGCTGGTTTACAAAAAAGTCGGACTGTATTTTTTCTGATCTTTAATCTTCATATCTGCACAAAAACATTACCCTCCATTTTAGCTTAGTATTCTCGCTGGTCTTTAATCTTCAAATGTGCAACCATGCTTCTAATTCTAGGCAATAAAGCAAACTTTCATGGTTGCAGGTCATATTTCTCCTTTGGTAAGATTTTCATAATCAGAACATAAACCAGTACAGCACAGGCCCTTCGGCCCATAATGTCTGTGCTGAACATGATGCCAAGACCAGCTCTTACCTGCCAGCACATAACCCGTATACCCCCATGTGCCTGTCTGAAGATCTCTTACATGCCACTCTAGCATTTGAAGAAGTCTGAAGAGTCCCGACTCAAAATGTCACCCATCTATGTTCTTCAGAGACGCTGCCTGACCCGCTGAGTTACTCCAACAGTTTGTGTCTAGTTTTTAAAAAAGTTTAGTTTAGAGATACAGCACGGAAACAGGCCCTTTGGCCCACCGGGTCCATGCTGACCAGCGACCCCCGCAGACTAACACTATCCTACACACTCTCGGGCCAATTTACAATTTTACCAAAGCCAATTAAACCGGAGCACCCGGAAAAAGCCCACACAGGTCATGGGGAGAAGGTACAAACTGCGTACAGGCAGCACCCGTGGTGGGTTTCTGCTGCAATAAGGCAGCAACTCTACTGCTGCGTTACCGTGCCACCCTTTTGTGTATTAACCAGCGTCCGCAGTTCCCTATTTCTGCTACTGACTGGCATTCTCTGATTTTTAAAGCGGTCATTGGCTGCTACTCTATATTTGTATCTGTGCATCATAGCAAGAGATTGTAACAGTGAAAAGACACTTCCCCAGTGAACTGTATTTATCACTTACAAAAGTGAGATTAGATACTGTACATGTTAGGTCTTTGAACACCAAAATGCGTGTACTTCTGTGTATTGTAAATGCCAGGGAAATGCTGCATGCTTTCGAGTTAACCAAGCGGCACTTTTGTGTTCAGTAGAATGAATCATTAATCATGAGACGGGCCATATTCTTGTGTGCCTCTGCTTTCATTACTAGGCCTAATTAAACAGTTCTCTGAACTGGAATCTCAGATTCCTCTGTTACAGATTATCATTAATTATGGTGAAAGTGCTCTGAGATGTTGGACTCAATTATATTCCGCTCAACTTTGGCACTTAATGATTCATTGCAATGCCTTCTTGCAGATGCACTGTCTGTCCTTATCTTATGCTCCCACTTTTTGTTTAAATTGGGCTTCGCAAGCCAACAAACTAAGAATTATGTGCTGCTTTTTCATTAAAAAACATATTGCCACACCACTAACCAATTAAGGATTGTGTATGTTGTGTGAAATGATGAGAACAGAAATGGCGAGTTTTGAATCAAGTCATTGAAGACACTTTCCAGGATATTGCCAGGAATCGAGGGCCTGAGCTATAGGGAGAGGTTAAGCAGGCTACGACTCTATTGCTTGGAGCACAGGAGAATAAGGGGTGATCTTATAGAGGTGTACAAAATCATGAGAGGAATTGATCGGGTAGATGCACAGGGTTTCTTGCCCAGAGTAGGGGAATCGAGGACCTGAGGTCATAGGTTTAAGGTGAAGGGGAAATGATTTAATAGGAACCCGACGGGAAACATTTTCACACAAAGAGTGGTGGGTGTATGGACCGAGCTGCCAGAGGAGATAGTTGAGGCTGGTACTATCGCAAAGTTTAAGTAACAAATCGACAGGCATGTGGATAGGTCAGATTCAGAAAGTTTAGACTTAAAGTAAAGGTGTGTGTGTGTGTAGGGGGAGGGATCTGGACGTGGGACAAGGCCAGAACAAATCCAGGTCAGCAACATAAACTGAAAAGAAAGTGGAGGAAGGGAGCTGGAGGAAGAAGAAAGCGGTTCCAACCCAAAATGTCGCCCATCCTTTTTCTCCAGAGTTGTTGCCTGACCCATTGAGTTACTCCAGCATTTTGTGTCTATAAATGGTATGAACGGCTGTTGTGCTACAACAACTGTTGGACTGTAAAGTGTGTGTGTGTTTCTGTTGCACACTGCCTATAGACCTACATAAGCCACTCATGCCTGTGGTGCTTATGACTTATGTGTCTCTGCTGTCTATGAGAGAACTCCCGCAAAGCACTGTCACCGAACTGGTCTCCTATATTTATTATTACGCTCCATATTAGATAGATTGAATGGACATGCAAATTTGTCTAATTTTACTTCATGCTGATTTTCCCTGTGGAATTAATGTAAAAAATGCAATAATGGATCTCGAAGAATCCCAATAACCTACATTTTTCTATTGGTGCGTTCAGTAACAGTCATAGAGACATTCAGCATAGAACCAGGCCTTTAGGCCCAACATGTCCATGCCAACCTGGATGCTCCATCTAAGCTAGACACAGTTTTTTGTGTTTGTCCCGTGCCCCTCTAAACCTTTTCCTATTCATGTACCTGTCCAGATGTTGTTAGTGTATCTGCCTCAACTACCTCCTTTGGCACAAAGTGCTGGAGTAACTCAGCAGGTCAGGCGGCATTTCAGGAGGACATGGATAATCGGAGAGTGGAGGAGAACTTCAAAGTAGGCAAACCTTGAGGTGATTTTGCCAGAGAGAGGAGAACTTCTTTGGCGACATGCCATATGCCTACCATTCTGTGGGTGAAAAGGTTATCCCTCAGCTTCGTATTAAATCTTTCTCCTCTCACTTTAAACCTATGTTTCTTGATTCCCACCCCCTGGGTAAAAGACTCTGTGCATTCACTCTATCAATACAACTCATTATTTTATACACCTCTCTAGAGTTTAGAAGGACGAGAGGGGATCTCATTGAAACATATATGATTGTTAAGTGCTTGGACACGCTAGAGGCGGGAAATATGTTCCTGATGTTGGGGGAGTCCAGAACCAGGGGCCACAGTTTAAGAATAAGGTGTAAACCATTTACAACGGAGACGAGGAAACACTTTTTCTCGCAGAGAGTGGTGAGTCTGTGGAATTCTCTGCCTCAGAGGGCAGTGGAGGCGGGTTCTCTGGATGCTTTCAAGAGAGAACTAGATAGGGCTTTTAAAAATAGCAGAGTCAGGGGATATGGGGTGAGGGCAGGAATGGGTACTGATTGGGGATGATCAGCCATGATCACATTGAATGGCGGTGCTGGCTTGAAGGGCTGAATGGCCTACTCCTGCATCTATTGTCTATTGTCTATAAGATCACACCTCAGCCTCTTGTCTCCAAAGAATAAAGTCCTCACTTGCCCGACCTCTCCCTATCGTCCATGCTCTTTTCACACTTTCTCACCATACATTTTCACACTTTTATACCATGTTCGTATATACGTTCGTATATACTTGACATGATATGCTACTCTATCCTTGTTCAGTTAAGAGCGCCAAACTGCACAGTATTCCAGAAAACCTCCCTGTTCTTAAGCCCCAAACCCTTTGCAATAAAGGCCGTCAGAAGTGTGCAAGCACACACCTCCAGATTCAGGTAGTTTCTTCCCAGGTGTTAGCAGGCAACTGAACCATCTTCTTACCAGCTAGAGAGCGGTCCTGATCTCCCATCTACCTTATTGAAAACTGAACTATCATTAATCGTTTTTTATCGGACTTGATCTTGCACTAAATGTTGTACCCTTTATCCATTATCTGTACACTGTGGATGGTGTGATTATAATCATGTATTGTCTTTTCTTTGACAAGATAGCGCATAACAAAAAGCCTGTTAATGTTTTGCGACATGCATTAGACATGTAGATACGTCTCAGGTTTTCTCAGTTGCAGTTTCTTACCTTTGATATTATAATTTACCTTTTGTTCTTACCAAAGTGAATGACCCTGCATTATGACTATAGACAATAGACAATAGACGCAGGAGTAGGCCATTCGGCCCTTCGAACCAGCACCACCATTTAATGTGATAATGGCTGATCATCCCCAATCAGTACCCCGTTCCTGCCTTCTCCCTCATATTATATTCCATTTGGCAAGTATTCACATGATCACATTCAATCTGTTAAAAAAAAATGTTTTTAGTTTAGTTTAAAGATACAGCATGGAAACAGGCCCTTCGGCCCACCGCGTCCATGCCAACCAGCAATCATCCTGTACACTAGCACTATCCTTCCTCCCTCCAACTTTACATTTCACTCCTCTGCTTATCCGTCTCCCTTTTGTCTCTATTCACCTCTAGCCTTTGTCACTTACTGTACCGATCTCTCAATCATATCCTCCCCTCACTTGTACCCACCTATCACTTGCCAGGCTCTGTCTTGCCCCCACTGGTGCACTGCTGTAGCAGTAGAGTTGTTGCCTCACAGCGCCGGAGACCGGGGTTCGATCTAGCGATTACCTGTACACTAGTTCTATCCACACATTAGGTACAATTTACAGAAGCCAATTAACCTACAAACCGGTGTATCTTTGGGATGTGGGAGGAAATCAGAGCACCCGGACAGTCACGGGGAGAACGTACAAACTCCATACAGACAGCACCCATACACGGAATCAAACCCGGGTCTCTGGCGTTGTAAGTTAGCAACTACCGCTGCGCCGCTGTGTCGCCTGGTCAGGTGACCATCACACAAACCAACCTCCCTTCCATCGACTCCATTTATATCTCACAAGGCCAGCAGCATAATCAAGGACAAGTCACACCCAGACCACTCCCTCTTCTCCCCTCTCCCAACAGGCAAAAGGTATAGAAGTGGAAAACTCACACCTCCAGATTCAGGAACAGTTTCTTCCCAGTTGTTATCAGGCAACTGAATCATCCTACCACAGCCAGAGAGCAGTCCAATCTACCTCATTGCAGACCCTTGGACTATTCTTGATCGGACTTTGCTGGCTTCATCTTGCACTAATCGTTATTCATGTTATTCCCTTTATAATGATTCTATAAAAATGTGGATGGTGTGATTGTAATCATCTATTGTCTTTCTGCTTACTGGTTAGCACGCAACAAAAGCTTTTCACTGTACCTTGGTATACTTGACATTAAACTCAACTCAAACTCAAACAATAAACAAATCTCAAAATAAAATTGGCCAGAGTGAACAATATCTGCATCTTTGATCGATGGACAACATAAAGAAAATTCTAAACTTCGAGTCTGTATGTTCCAGGACCAGCACGCCTATGATTCAGTCAGTGGGTCATTAATTATTGAGCAAAACTATTTTTTTGCTAATAGCAAAATTTCAATTACAAAGAGGAATGCATCAACAGCGCTGATTGATACACCTGATCAATGAATTCTAATTATAAATAGGTTAAAAAAATTACTTCATTCGACCCCAAGGTAAGCGGCATTTATATAAATGCAATTTGACTTAATTAGACTCTCCTCAAAGGATCAGCAAGCAATGTCACAACTGTGGAACAAATGCAAAGATGCATTCTTTTCCTTGGCTGTCAGATGGACAATTGATGTCTATATTGCTTAAGAAATGCAAACTTTTCATTCAAAGTGTGGTGTAAACAATTCTGTTCCACTACATGCTCAGCATACATTTAGCTAGAAAGTGAGAGCATTTTTTTGTGGCAGTTTACTACATCTGAATATTTAATAAATTTCACTTCAATAATTAATGCACCGTTTGAGCCTTAAAAAGGGTACATTCCTAGAGGAAGTCTGGATAGCAGATTTTTGATGGGTGCCGTTAGAAAATCATTTTAGAATCTATAAAATGTATTTCTGATAATCTTTTTGATTATTGATTATTTCATACATTCTACAAACAAATGTTTACAGTGCAGCATTCCAATTCTACTTAAAACAAGGTTAGGTTGTTAAGAAAACAGGAATAATAAGATTATGATCATCAGACAGAGGGGTAGATTTATGCCAGTCGGCCCATCGAGTCTGCTCTGCCATTTGATCATGGCTAATCTATTTTTCCCTCTCAACCCCATTCCCCTGCCTTCACCCTGTAACTTTTGACGCCCTCTCTAATCATGATCCTGTCAATCTTAAATATACCCAATGATATTTCCCAAACCCCAGATATGCCCAAATACTATTATAAATCTTATTGAATGAAGAGATAAGGATAGAAGAGGTGCAAATTATGAAGCCAGAGGAAGGAATAGGTAGAAGGGGAGGGGGAAGTGGAGGAAGGGTTGTGCATTCCAGTGGGGCATAGGGAAAAGAGGAGGAGGAAGAAATTAAATAATATTATGTTTATATTTAGTATTTATCTAAAATGGCGGGTATGCCTCACGGTAACCTTAGTGTTTATGTTTTTCCTAAAAAGTGAGGAAAAGCTATAGTTGGCTAGCAATTAAATGGCTAGATGCAGTTTGCATATTTCTTACCGAGTATCTAATTTGTGAAACTAACCTTTTCCATAATGATTCCTTTCTCATGTGTAAAACGTAATGTCAGACTGCAGAAGAAGTCTCAAAGATGAATTTCAGCTTCAGTGTTTTGCAGAACTGTATTTCATATTGTGTTGGCGGGGGTAACTTTTAATATATATGAAAATCAGTCATCTTGTAGCAGAACTTGCAGGTTTCATATAATTCTGACAGAATCAAAGGCATGTAGAGCTCTCTTAACAGCACACACTCTTACCCTGAACAGACAATATTAAAATTGTCACAACAAGCAATTACATTTACGGTTTTAAAAAAGCAAATCTTGGTGGCATTTGTTTCTCACATCAATGTCCCATTCATTTATACATCCTGCTGTTGGTACGGTTTTTCTATTTGCTGTTGGTTTTTGCTTTTGAATGTATTATTTTGTGGAAAAATGTAGGCCAACTTTCTTTATAGCTTTGTTGTTATGCCCTGCCCCACACAGACACACGCACACACACGCACAAATGCACACACACAAACACACACATATACACCCAAACACACACACAGGCAGAAGACACACACACACACTGAAGACACACTCAAACCCATGCATAAACACACGCACATACACACACACAGAACACACACACACACACACACACACACAGGAGACACATACACATATGTGCACACATACAAATATATGAGCATATATGCACACATGCACATAGACTCGTACGCATGCACACGCATCCACACACATGCGCATATACACACACACACACACACACACACACACACACACACACACACACACACACACACACACACACACACACACACACACACACACACACACACACACACACACACACACACACACACACACACACACACACACACACACACACACACACACACACACACTCTCTGGGCTGGTGTTCAGCCAGGAACCTGACAGCCATATCCCTGTAGAAACGCAGGATGCGGTTTCTTCATCTCCCGTTTCCAGACAGGCACCTCATTGAAAATGTAATACACTGCTACCATGTCACAGGTCAGCTGGCAATCTGAATTTTAAAAGGATTATGAATAATATTCTGTTTTATTTTGAAAATGAACTTTGTGCCCTCCATCATGAATCCAATATATGTCTTAATCTTCTATGCTCTTGAAGCCTGCGGCTTGTGGCCCAGTCCTTTGACTCTTGGACCTAATAAGGAAATAGGTTGTTTTCTCATCCTAATCTCATTTTTAGAGAGGTTGAAACAAACATTCCCAATTTCAAGTGTAATTGGCAAAGCACAAAAAAAACATGTCTGTTATATAATTTTCTTTTTACAAGAAACTTGAACACAAATTTTTTTTAAATTTAAAAACAGGATTAAATTTTTTTTTTAACCGCCAAACACCAATGTCAAGTTTCCAAGTTAAAAATGTATCCAATTTCCATGCGTTTTTGATTGTATAAGCAGGTGAGATGCATTTAACTAGTTAAGGACCTCGCAAATGAGTAGCCTTTTTGAAGTCTTTTTTGTCCATTTCTTGCAGTCTCTAATCATTCATAAATGTTGCATGTTTAAGGTACATCACAACAAAGGAATGAATCTTTAATATATTTCTAAATATTTATAACCATCTGAAGTGGTAATATTATCAGCTGTGATTTTAATGGTGATCACAAACTCTTTGGCTGAAGGAACTTCATTTTATAATTTTTACATTTTGTGGAATAGAAATATCAGTGAGTCAAGAATCAGGAGGGAACAATGAAATTTGTACTTGTAGCAGCACAATAGAACTGTAGACATAGTACTCTGTAAAGACTATCTATATTACTAAAACTCTTTGTTTGTGCCGGCAAAGTGTCACTCTGCTCTTCTTTTTCCTATCTTCTTCCAAACGCTAGGCCACAGCCCTCCCATTTTCACATATTCTACTCACATTTTCCCCGTCAAAGCGATAAACATCTTCCCGTCGCATTCTGACCTATATTTCCGAAGTTATTCATGATTTAAAGTTTCAGAAAAAGCCAAAAATGCTTTCTCAGAGAACGTCCAGTGATGATGTCACAATGCTTCTCACAGTGCACCAATCACAATGAGCTCTCAAGATGCCTACCGACTGCCACAATGACATTACAATGGGATGTTGCCAACGGTAACATTGGGCTCTCAAGCTGGATGCCTATCACAGTGCACCAATCACAATGGGCTCATAAGCTGCCCAGGCCCTGGCACTGATCTACGACCTGGGTAGGTCCTGGGCAAGGAATGGGAGTGTGGGGAGGAGGATGACGGAAATGAGGAGGGGGGAGATGGGGTAGGGTCTCTAGCCCCATCCCTCTCTGCCCCTTTCCCTCTCTACCCCTCTCCCCCTCTCTCTACCCCCCTTTCTACTCCCTCCACCTCCCCCTCCTGCTCCCTCTCTACCCCCTCCCTCTCTGCTCCTCCTCTCTGATTCCACTCTCACCGCCCTCCCACCCTTCCCCTCCCTCCTTCTCTATCCCCCCCCTCCCTCCCCCTCCCCCCCCCCTCCCCCCCCTCCCTCTATAACCACCCCTCCCTCTATAACCACCCCTCCCACTGTACCCCGCCTCCCTCTGTACCCCCCTCCCACTCTAGGGAGCGGTGAGTACTGGGACCTATGGGTGAGTGGTGGAATATTGCGTTCGGGGACCAGCCCTCCCCTATGATGCCGTGCGTTGGGTCCCACTTGGTCTAGTAATAACTAAAAATAAGCCTTTACAAGATACTACAAAGAACCACATGCTGGTTTTCCAAAGAAAGTCACAAAAATACTGGAGTATCTCAGCAGGTCAGGCAGCATCTCTGGAGAACATGGACAGGCGACGTTTCGAGTGTGGCGCAGCAGTTGAGTTGCTGCCTTACAGTGCCAGTGTGGGTATGTAGGTTAATTGGCTTCAGTAAGTTGTAAAATTGTCCCTAGTGTGTGCGAGTTAGTGTACGGGATGTTCGCTGGTCGGTGCAGACTCAGTGAGCAGAAGGGCCATGCTGTATCTCTAAGCTGCAAATGCTGGTTTACATGAACAGGTGATATTTCAGGTGGGGACCCTTCTTCAGACAAAAAATAAGTTATTGTATAAAATAGCCAAACAAACAATATTAGTGCAAAGATAAAACAATGCCCCCAAGTCTATGTAGTTTGGAAGTTAGTTGGTGGTTGTAGTGTTTAATAGCCTGATGGTTGTAGGGAAGAAGCTGCCACTGACTATAAATATAAAGCCATATAAAACATGTAAATGCATTTAAATAACCATGTGGATGAATTTGTAGAAAGAAAAGTGATTTGATAACCTTTTAGTAGGAATTAGAAAATATGTTTATTTAAGTACTCTAAATTAGCACCGTTCAGAGGAATTCTCTTGTTCGATATAGAGAAACATGTTATCTGTTAATTGAGAGCTATTAATGACACTGTACCTTCTGTCCTTTTATCTCATACCTTAATCTGTATAGTATCAGACTTTGCTCGCAGTTTTCAGCAAATTGATTTTGGCATTTGCTTGTGGGAATGAGATGTTTAGCTTCTTTGAGTTACCAGTGTGAGGCTGACTTGATTTTACTGGCAGGCAACATATGAATGTTTCAGCAAAAGGTTTCCTCTGGGTAAGGGTAGCTTTGATCCAAATTTTTATATTCAGTGTTATAAGGTGTTGTTATATGAATAATATATTATCAGGCAACTGAACCATCCTACCAACAACTAGACAGCAGTCCTGACTATCTACTTCCAGATCTACCAGTAGATCTACTATCTACTTCATTGGAGAACCTCGGTTTATCTTTAATCGTACTTTACTGGACTTTATTTTGCCCTTTATCATGTATCTGTACACTGTGTAGTCTTTCCGCTGAGTGGTTAGCATGCAACAAAAGCTTTTCACTGCACCTTGGTACACGTGACAATAAACTAAACTAAACTATATGGCATAAAAAGACAAATTAATAAATCCACTATTTATTGTCTTTACATGCTTAGATTTGTTTAGTTTAGGGCTACAATATGGAAGTAGGTCCTTCGGCCCACCGAGTCCTCCCCGACAATTTATCACCTGTTATATCACCTAATAAGAAGCCAATTAACCCACAAACCCGCATGTCTGAATAATGGGAGGAAACCGGGAGCACCCAGAGGAGTCAGTGTGGAGTTTGCACGTTCTCCCTGTGACCATGTGGGTTTCCTCCAGGTCTTCCGGTTTCTTCCCACATCCCAAGACATGTGAGTTTGTAGGTTAACTGTCTCCCTGTAAATTACCCTTAATGTATGTGTATTACCCATACCCAAGAAAGTGGATGAGAAAGTGGGATATCATCGAACTATTGTCAACGGGTGATTGCTGTTCAGCATGGACCCTGTGGGCTGAAGGGCCTGTTTCTATGCTGTATCTCTAAAATCTAACACTAAACCTCAGAGCCCAGTGGAGTGGGGCAGAATCAAATTGTTCTTGATCTATGATTTTTATGACGGAATTTGCTTGGGAAAGATAAAGCACCATTGAACAATTGAACCATTGAGATATTTTCTTAATGCAGTGGGCCAAAGGGCCTGTTTCCCTTCAGTATCTCTAAACTAAACTAAACACCCAGAGGAAACCCATGCGGTCACAGGGAGAACATGCAAACTCCACACAGACAGCACCTGAGGTCAGGATTGAACCAGGATCTCTGGTGCAGTGAGGAATCGGCCCTACCAGCTGCGCCACAGTGCAATCCTTCTAAAATGCTATAAATTATGTTTTAGATAAAATCCCTCTTACACTTAACTTAAGAAAATATGGAGGTATCACCCAAACCAAAGACTAAAATAAATGAATGATAATTTTTATTATGGCCAACTATTGATAGGGGAGAGGTCAGGGATACAATCTCAACTTTCACGTTAATAAGTACACAGCAAACTGCTGTATTATGATGTATATATTAAAATCTTTACATAAAAATGCTTGATTACAATAATGACAGATGGTTTGCTCTCTGAGGTTCTTCAGTGTACGTGGCTATAAAAGCATGAGGCAAAAGTTGAACATGGAAGGGTTTCACTTTCAGCAGGCCTACTTAAGAGAGGGTCCCACAAACTCTTATCTTTGAAGCAGAACACAAAAGGTTTAAGATCTATCCAGGGACCTGAGCACATTATTCAGAATGGCAAAGATAGACACAAAATGTCCACAGATGGAGTAACTCAGCGGTCAGGCAACATCTCTGGAGGAAAAGAATAGGTGACGTTTCGGGTCAGAACTCTTCTTCAGACCCTCTTCAGAGTGTGAAGAAAGCTTCTCACCCAAAATGTTACGTTCTATTGTCGCATGCACCGAGGACCAGTGAAAAGCTTTGTTTTGCATGCTTCGCAGTCAAATCAGATAATACCCTACATTAATACAATCAGGCCAAGCTCAAGTGCAATAGGGAGAGCAAAGGGGAATTTAGAGAATGCAGAATATAGTTCTCAGCATTGTAGTGCACCAGTTCCAGACACAAAGTCCAATGTCCGTAATGAGATGGGGGTGGCACAGTGGCACAGCCGTAGAGTTACTGCCTTACAACATTGAGGCCCAGGATCGATCCTGACAACAGTTGCCGTGTGTACGGAGTTTGTACGTTCTCCCTGTGATTGTGTGGGGTTTTCTCTGGTTGCTCTGGTTTCCTTCCACATCCAAAATGTACAGGTTTGTAGGTTAATTTGCTTCTTTAAATTGTAAAGTGTTCCTAGTATGTAGGATAGGGCTAGTGAACGAGGTGATCGCTGGTTGGCATGGACTCCGTGGGTAGAAGCACCTGTTTCCACGCTGTATCTCTAAATTCTAAAGTCCAAAAATCTTGCAAATCTCAGAAGCTCGGATGTCTACAGTAAATGAAATTAGTTAACCCCAAAATTGAAAACGCTTTTAAGGCTTGTGCCAGACTACATACATCACCAGTTACACTACTGAGAAACTCCAAGCCTTGTATGTTATATACCTCATGTTAGATTTTGAATAATCTATTTTGCAATGTTATTTTACCATTATAAATTATTACAGAAATAAATCAATAGATTTTTTTCATACATTCCATGCTGCTAATATTTAATGAAAATCTTACCAGTGCAATTACATCACCGCTTTGCTATAAACAGTCATTTTTGAAAAATGTACATGTAGATTTGATGGATGCGATGCATTATTTATATTTGTAAAATGCTACAATCCTGGCCACCTGCTACAGAACATGTTAATTAAGACAAGACCCAACTATGAAAAGGGAACATATGAACAAGTTCTATATGATATGTGCTCACTACTTCAGTACATAGGCTTCATGACTTCATATTCCATTCTCAAGCACTCTGCTGCCAAGTTACACAACTTGGTTCTAACTGCCAGACCCGCTGAGTTACTCCAGAACTATGTATTCTACGCAAGATTCAAATATCTGCAGTTCTTGGTGTCTCAATTTAAAATTATCTTAACCTGTTAATTTAGGCAGCAGTAAGATTTGCATAGGAAGGAACTGAAGATGCTGGCTTGCACCGAAGATAGACCCAAAGTGCTGGAGTAACTCAGCAGGTCAGGCAGCATCGCTACAAAAAAAGGATGGGTGACTTTATGGGTCAGGACCCTTCTTCAGACTCCTATCTGAATTCTGACAGTCTTGAATCTGAAGAAGAGTCCTGATCCGAAAAGTCACCCATCCGTTGTCTCCAGAGATGCTGCCTAACTCACTGAGGTACTCCAGCACTTTGTGTCCAGCAAAGTTTGTGCCTACATATTCCTATTAGGGAGGAATAAACTTAACTGTGCTAACTCCACAATTTAACAGCCCACTAATAGCCCTTCTTCAGACTGATCGGTAGGCTCCGCTCCTCTGCAGCCTGTCTGCGTTTTTATTATTTTTTGTCTATGTTTTTATGTAGTTTTTGTTATTTTTTGTTGGGGTATGTGTGTGGGGGGTTGGGGTGGGGTGGGAGGGGGGGGGTAACTTTTAAATCTCTCCCTGCACGGGAGACCCGACCTTTTCTTTGTCGGGTCTCCGTTGTCGTTGGGGCTGCAACGAGGAGCGGTCTCCAACAGGAAGACCGGGGGCTCTGGTGCCGACTACTCACCTCACCGTCGTGGAGCTGGCCGAGTCCAGAGCGGGTGGAGCGGTGGTGGAGCGCTGCTGCGGCCCGACCTCCGGAGATTCGGAGGCTGCAACTGCGGGTCTGGCGGACGGCGGTACCGGGAGCCCGCGGGTCCCTGGAGGGAGACCGCTTTTCAGGACTCCCGCAACGGCGACTTCTCCCGCCCGGGTTGCGGGGTCAAAGAGCTCCTGGAGCGCGGCCTTACAGCACTGCCCCGCGCGGCTTGGAATGGCTGTGGGACTCTGCGAGCGCACGCCGGGGGCTCTAACATCAAGAACCCGGTGTGCGACCTTGCATCACCCGGCGTGGCTTTAATGGCCGCCGGACAATCGCCATCGCCAGCCGGGGGCTTTGACTTTGACTCTGACATCGGGGGGGAGTGCAGTGGAGAGATAAGTTTTTTTGGCCTTCCATCACAGCGATGTGATGGATGTTTATGTAAATTATGTGTCTTGGGTCTATTTGTTTGTAATGTATGGCTGCAGAAATGTCATTTCATTTGGACCTCAAGGGGTCCAAATGATAAATAAATTGTATCTGGTATCTTGTATCTTGTATCTTGTAATACTGAATATGTAAACAATCACAGGCAAACACATGGTTGCCTGGGTAAGTATAACAATACAATGAGCATGTTCACAGCACACTATGGACTTTAGTAAAGTACAGAGAATATAGAACATTGAACAGTGCTGCATAGAAAAACAAGCCCTTCTTGTACGTGCGCATATGCGTTTGTCTTTACATCTTCGCAAAAGCACTACGCAGTAACAATACCATTTTTACATCTGATTCACATTTTCCCCCTCTAGGCAGGGAATACCTTCACTGAACAATTTAGGCTTTATTTCTCGACATTACTGAAAAAGTTTAAAAACATCAAAAGACTTTGAATTTAAAACGAGTAGCTTTCACTGATGACATCACAATGGCTCGGCTCGGCTCAGAGCGGTCTCCCACACAGAATCTTCCACGCGCTTCGAGTGACGTCACCCCCCCTGACCCCTCCCCACCGGGTTTTTTTACACTCTCCCCCCCCCCCCCGGGTTATTCATACCCCCCCCCCCCCCCCCCACTTATTCACCCCCCCCCCCCCCCCCCTCGGATTATTCACATCCCCCGCACCGCCATAAAAGACGCCGCCGGTGGAACAAAGGACGAGCCCGGAGATGAAGTCGGGGCTATTGGAATGTGTTTTTCCAGGCTTACGTTTCAGAGAAAATGAGTGAGACCAGGCAGCAAAGCAATGTTTCTGAGGAGCTATGATGGCACAACAAACTAATAGGTCGCGGCTTGAGTTTCTCTCCGCACAGCCAGCACGGAACACCAGCTCAAAAAGGCTACAAACACCCCCCTGGTTATTCATACCCCTGACCTCTCTCCCCCCCTCCTGGGTTATTCACCAGGTATAGCCCGCAAAGTCAGATCAAGGATAGTCCGAGGATCAACAAAGAGGGAGATAGTAGTTCAGGACTGCTAAATTGGTAACTGTTTCACCAGAACCATGTCTTATGGTTAGAATCCCCCAGTTCCTCTGCACGTCTTACTATTTTCCTCAGTTTCTTACCATTCAGAGTGGAAAATAAATATCACTTTTAAGTTAGCTAACAGGTTTCCTATGGTCGAGGTAACTTTGAATAAATAAAAGTGGAACTTTCTGTATGTTCTGCCAACAAAATGATGTAATTGAAGAATTGAGAGGAAAATGCTGGTGGATTTAATTTTCTCTCAGTCATTGAAATCTGCTCTGTTAGAAAATATCCCCACCCCCCAACACCCTAGGTGTTTAAATGAGTGACAAATGTCTAAATACTCAGCTACAATACTAAACATTAAACTTAGTGAATTGCCATGAACTTCGTAGAATAAATTCTGGCCCCCTGTGGCTGCCAATTTCATTATTGAACGATTTCATAGATGAAATTTCCATGATTTTCTGGTTCAACAGCATTATGCACTTTCAAAAAAAAAAATGCATTCAATGAATACAAAGGGCTATGTTTTCTATTTGCCGAATGATGTAACGTTCTAATGATGGTCCAGAACTCGGCATTGTTGCCAATGCAATCTTATAAACTTAGATTTGCTAGGAGATTTGGCTATACAACGATATGCATGTTTTAATAGAGCAGAGGTATAGATGTGCGTAAACACACATCTCTACATTCAGGAACAGGGTCTTGACCTGAAACGTCACCCATTCCTTCTCTCCAGAGATGCTGCCCTATTGAGCATTTGTATCTATCTACAGCATTTTGTATCTATCTACAGTTTCTTTCCAGCTGTTTTCAGGCAACTGAACTATCCTCTCACCAGCTAGAGAGTGGCCTTGACCTGCCATTTACCTCATTGGAGACCTTCGGACTATCTTTGATCGGATTTTACTGGACTTTATCTTGCACTAAACATTATTCCCCTTATTCTGTAACTTTGAGAACTTCGAGAGGCTGGTCCAGGCACACCTCAAAGGCTGCCTACCTCCCACACTGGACCCCTATCAGCTCTCCTACCGCAAGGGAGTACGGAGGATGCCATCTCAACGGCACTTCACTCCTCCCTCTCCCACCTTGACAACAGAGACACCTACGTAAGAATGCTGTTCATCGATTACAGCTCAGCATTTAACACCATTATCCCCTCAAAACTGATCACCAAACTCAGCGACCTGGGCATCGACCCCTCCCTCTGCAACTGGATACTGGACTTTCTAACCAAGACCCCAGTCTGTTAGGTCAGACAACCACACCTCTTCAACCCTCACCCTGAACACCAGCGTTCCACAGGGCTGTGTGCTAAGCCCCCTCCTCTACTCCCTCTTCACCTACATCTGCACACCTATATATGGTACTGACACCATCATCAAGTATGCAGATGATACAACGGTGATTGGCCTCATCAGGAACAACGATGAGTCGGCCTAGAGGGAGGAGGTCCAGCTCCTAGCAGCATGGTGCGCTGACAGCAACCTGGCCCTTAACTCCAAGAAGACCAAGGAGCCCATTGTAGACTTCAGAAGGTCTAGGGGCGGCACGCACACCCCCATCCATATTAACGGGACGGAGGTGGAATGTGTTTCCAGCTCAGGTTTCAGGGGGTCAACATCTCTGATGACCTCACTTGGACCCACAATACTTCAACACTGATCAAGAAGGCTCACCAGCGTCTCTTCTTCCTGAGGAGACTAAAGAAGGTCCATCTGTCTCCTCAGATTCTGGTGAACTTCTACAGCTGCACCATCGAGAGCATCCTTACCAACTGTGTCACAGTATGGTATGGCAACTGCTCTGTCTCCGATCGGAAAGCACTGCAGAGGGTGGTGAAAATTGCCCAACGCATCGCCGGTTCCTCACTCCCCTCCATTGAGTCTGTCCAAAGGAAACGATGTCTGCGTCACCAAGGACTGCTCTCACCCCAGCCACAGATGGTTTACTCTCCTCCCATCTGGGAGGCGCTACAGGTCTATCCGTTGCCGGACCAGCAGGTTCAGGAACAGTTCCTTCCCTGCGGCTGTTACACAACTTAACTCTGCACCTTGGTGATTGCCAGTCACCTCCTCCCCCGGACACACCTTCCCCCAGAAACATTGCACTACTACTACTGTTTGTACATTTATATATTTTACTGCTCATTATTCTATGCTCGCTCTTCTGGGTGAGATGCTAACTGCATTTTGTTGTCAGTATACTGTACACTGCACAATGACAATAAAGATTGAATCTGAATCTGAATACACAGTGGACAGCTCGATTGTAATCATGTATTGTTTTGCCACTGATTGGTACAGTGAAATGATGTCTCTTTCAGCCACTCAAAACACTCTTTCCTCTCTAACAGATGGATGTGCCTGCCATTCATTCCCAAAATAAATGGCAGTTCACCTTGGAACCTGGAGTCACATAGAAATTACATGGAACATGTACGGCTGAAGGGATATGAGCCCTCCATAAAACTTATTCCATGTTCATGTGATAGAAGCAGAAGTAGGCCATTCAGTCCATCAAGTCTACTCCGCCATGCAATCATGGCTGATCTATCTTGCCCTCGCAACCCCATTCTCTTGCCTTTCTGCTCAGCAGGTCAGGCGGTATGTCTGGCGAACATGGATAGGTGACATTTTGGAAAGAAGGGTGTTGACACGAAACGCACTTACCCATGTTCTCCAGAGATGCAGGCTGACCAGATGAGTTACTCCTGCACTTTCTTTTGTTTTTGAATAATATTGGTTTTCATTTTCCTTAAGTCTGATGTTTTTTGGGTAGTTTTAGCAGAACAATTGTGATCTGCATTTCCATTGTGGATACCAATGTCCCAGCACACTATAGATTTTTGCCCTTTTAATTTACATGAACACAGATGGAGCATTTTAGTCGCAATGGATGAGTTTGGCCAAAGGGCCAGTTTCTGTATGGTACGACTATGACTCTACAATTGTTATATGGCAAGTTATATCACACACCCCCATCCACATTAACGGGACGGAGGTGGAACGTGTTTCTAGCTTCAGGTTCCTGGGAGTCAACATCTCCGATGACCTCTCTTGGACCCACAATACCTCTACTCTGATCAAGAAGGCTCATCAGCGTCTCTTCTTCCTGAGGAGACTGAAGAAGGTCCATCTGTCTCCTCAGATCCTGGTGAACTTCTACCGCTGCACCATCGAGAGCATCCTTACCAACTGCATCACAGTATGGTATGGCAACTGCTCTGTCTCCGACCGGAAGGCACTGCAGAGGGTGGTGAAAATTGCCCAACGCATCACCGGTTCCACGCTCCCCTCCATTGAGTCTGTCCAAAGCAAGCCCTGTCTGCGGAGGGCGCTCAGCATCGCCAAGGACTGCTCTCACCCCAACCATGGACTCTTTACCCTCCTACCATCCGGGAGGCGCTACAGGTCTCTCCGTTGCCGAACCAGCAGGTCGAGGAACAGCTTCTTTCCGGCGGCTGTCACTCTACTAAACAACGTACCTCGGTGACTGCCAATCACCCCCCCCCCCCCCCGGACACTTATATTTATTTTTTATTCAAATCGTTTGCTATGTCGCTCTTCAAGGGAGATGCTAAATGCATTTCGTTGTCTCTGTACTGTACACTGACAATGACAATTAAAATGGAATCTGAATCTGAGAACTGGATCTTGTGCAATGTCTCATAAGCAAACAGACTGAAAATTGTTAGCCAGGAAATGCATATTTATTAAAGTAGCAAAATCAGAAACAGAAAGCAAAATATAAGATGGGAAGAATAATTGTAATGAAATTCGTAAACAAAAATATATTTTTTGAAAATTGCAACAATGTGCAAAAATCTATAAGATAAAATATATTTTCAGTATCAGACAGTGCCCGCTGAGGAGAAAGGCAGGAGAATGGGGTTGAGAGGGAAAGATAGATGGGCCATGAGTGAATAGACTCGATGGGCCAAATAGCCTACTTAGGCTCCTATGACATGAACTATCCAGGTTCTCCAGAAATGCCGCCTGACCCGTTAAGTTACTCAGTTTAAATGGAGACTTTGTGCATCCTGGAAAGATAACCAATCTTACAAGACCAACTATACGAGATAATACCTTCGTATTTTCAGCAAATCTTAATAGGATACTTTCCAGCATTTAAGCCAATAGGTGGCATGATGGTGCAATGGTAGAATTGCTGTCTAACAGCGCCAGAGACCAGGGTTCGATCCTGACTACGGGTGCTACCCGTACAGTTTGTACATTCTCCCCGAGATCTGTGTGGGTTGTCTCTGGGATCTCCAGTTTCCTTGCACACTCCAAAAACGTACAGGTTTGTAGGCTAATTGGCTTCAGCAAAATTATAAATTGTCCCTAGTGTGTAGAAAGTGTTAGTTAGCAGGGATCGCAGGTTTGCGTGGACTCGGCGGGATGAAGGGTCTGTTTCCATGTTGTATCTCTAAACTAAACTAAACTAAAGTAGTCCCACTGAAAATTTAGAAGGGCATAATAACTCGCAGAAAAAGTCTGGAAGAGGCAGCAGGATATTTCCCTTTGATCCAAGTGACAGGCACAGGCATATTGCTTGCCCAAACAGAATGGGGAATTGAAAGAAATGAGGGGAAGAATAGAGTCTACCCTAAACTGTGCCTCTGACTGACAAATCCCACTGTTTATCACCTTTGATCCTGACCACAATTTTTCATCCCAGTCTCTGGTCAACAGCACAGGACATGTTATTTTGTAGTGACAGCACTTAATTCTTAGTCTCTGGAATTCAGTTCCATTGGCTTCACAATTGAATTGTAGTTCAATGACAAATACAATGGACTGCCTCAACTACAACACACTTGGCACAGCCATACAAGGATGTATTTCTAGATGGGATTTTTTCTTGACGTCTTGCCCTAATGCACAATTAAATCACGATTAGATTTTAGTGGTTTAATTGGCCTCCATAACTTTGCTCCTGGTGAGTAGAGAATGGATGAGAAAGCAGGATAACAGAACTAGTGTGAACGGGAGATCGATGGTCGGTGTGGACTTGGCCTCTTTCCTTGCTGTATTTCTAAAACGAAAACAACATTTAATGTAAACTGGGTAGGAAGGAACTGCAGATGCAGGTTTAAACCGAAGATAGACACAAAATGCTGGAGTAACTCAGAGGGACAGGCAGTATCTTTGCAGAGAAGGAATGGATGATGTTTCATGTCACCCATTCCTTCTCTATAATAGAACAGAGACAGGTACATGGATAGAAAATTGCCCTGTGACAATTAAAGTGGGATAACATAGAGCTAGTGTGAATGGTTGATTGGCGTGGACTTGGTGGGTCTGTTTTCCATGTTGTAACTCTAAACAAGTTACAAGAAACTGCAGGTGTTAGTTGACACAAATAAAAGACTCATAGTGGTGAAGTAACTCAGCCGGTCAGGCAGTGTCTCCCGAGAACGTAGATATGTGATGTTTCAGGCCGAGACCCTTCTTCATTTCAACCCGAATCATCACCTATTAGGGCAACACTGTGCCGCCCTAATTGAACAGTACTTCAGAGACACAATAAAAAGTGGGATACCATTTTACTGCTGTGCCTCTCTTCAACACATCCCCATCCTCCCCATTCCCCCCGAGCACTCGCTAACTCCCAGCCCTGGTGCCAGACCTCCCGCTCTCTCCGGCGGCTCCATGCCAGGGCTCCTGCTGTGTTTTGGGTGGGTGCCAAGCCTCCCGCTGTTCCAGTCTTGGCACAAGGCTTGCCGCTCGACGAGGGCCTTGTTGAGGGCCTCCTGTTTCCATCAGGCCTCAGAACCAGACCTCCTGTCAGCCGCCCCGCTTCGGCACTACCTCCTGAGTCTTGGAAGCTGGCCCCCTCGTTTGCCTTCCGGGCAACAACAGCCCTCCTGCTGTCAGTGCCGCCGTGCCAAGCCTCTAGGTTCCCAGCCTCCAGCTCTATCTTCCATTCGTTGCCAGGGTACCCACCCTACAGCTTCACTACTCAGTCTGCAGCTCTCCAGTGCTGACAATAGAGTCATAGGTTCATAAGCTACAGGAGCAGAATTAGGCCATTCGGCCCATCAAGTCTACTCGACCATTCAGTCACAGCTGATCTATCTTTCCCTCTCAACCCCATTCTCCTGCCTTCTCCCCATAACCCCTGACACCAGTACTAATCAAAAATCTCCACCTTAAAAATACCCATTGACGGCCTCCACAACCGTTTGTTGCAACGAATTTCACAGATTCACGACCCTCCAACTAAAGAAATTCCTCCTCATCTCCTTTCTCAAGGGACATCCTTTTATTCTGAGGCTAAGGACTCTGGTGCTAGACTCTCCCACAAGTGGAAACATCGTCCACATCCACTCAATTCAGGCCTTTCATTATTCGGTAACTTTTAATGAGGTCGCGGTTATAGAGTCATACAGTGTAAAAACAGGCCCTTCAGCCCAACTCACTCATGCCGACCAACATGCCCCATCTACACTAGTCCCACCTGCCTGCGTTTGGTCCATTTCCCTCTAAACTTATCCTATCCATGTACTTGTCTAAATGTTTCTTAAACGTTGCAATAGTACCTGCCTCAACTACACCCTCCAGCAGCTCGTTCCATACATCCATCACCTTTTGTGTAAAAAAGTGATCTCTCAGGTTCCTATTAAATCTTTCCCCCCTCGCCTTAAACCTATGTCCTCTGGTTCTCGATTCCCCTACTCTGCAAGAGACTCTGTGTGTTTACCCGTTCTATTCCTCTCATGATTTTGTACACCTGTATAAGATCACCCCTCATCCACCTGCACTCCAAGGAATAAAGTCATCCTACTCAACCTCTCCCTATAGCTCAGGCCCTCGGGTCCTGGTAACATCCTCGTAAATCTTCTCTGCACTCTCTCCAGCTTGACAACATCTTTCCTATAAAATGAGTGCCCAAAACTGAACACAATACTTGTACATAAACCTGAACACAATAAGCGAGTATAACACAATACTGTCCACTGTCCACAGACCACTGTCACATCGTGAGTTTAGTGTAATTTAGTGATATAGCCTGGAAGGAGGCCATTCGGCCCACTGACCAGCGATCTCCCCTTCGCACTAGTATAGACAATAGACAATAGACAATAGGTGCAGGAGTAGGCCATTTGGCCCTTCGAGCCAGCACCGGCATGCAATGTGATGATGGCTGATCATCCCCAATCAGTACCCCGTTCCTGCCTTCTCCCCATATCCCCTGACTCCGCTATCTTTAAGAGACCTAACTAGCTCTCTCTTGAAAGTATCCAGAGAACCGGCCTCCACCGCCCTCTGAGGCAGAGAATTTCACAGACTCACAACTCTCTGTGGTCTCTCTATAGTTCTATTTTATCCCACTTTCACATCCACTCCCTACTCATGAGGGGAAATTGTACAGACGCTAAAACTACCCGGATAAAACCCATGTAGGTCACAGGGATAACGTACAAACTCCGCACAGACATCACCCATAGTCAGTATTGAACCCGGGCCTCTGGCGCTGTAAGACAGCGACTCTGCTGCTGTGCCACAGTGCCGCCCTCTGTAAGATGTTGATTGTAAATCAATTTGTTTTAGTAGCCATTACGGTATTCACAAATGACCCAGCTAATAACAATTACAAGCTTAAAACTAACAGGATCCTTAATGTATTTTCCTTTACATAAACAGCATACATAACATAAAACGGCACAGTAGCTCACCTGGTAGAGCTGCTGCCTCACAGTGCCAGAGACCCAGCTTTGATCCTGATCTTGGGTGCTGTCTTTGTGTGGAGTTTGCACGTTCTCCGTGTGACCACGTGGGTTTCGTCCAGGTGCTCCGGTTTCCTCCCACACCTGAAAGACGTGTGGGTTTGTAGGTCAATTGGCCTCTGTTAAATACCGCTAGTATGTAGTGAGTGGTTGTGAAAGTAGGATAACATCGAACTAGTGTGATCGATGGTTGGCATGGACTTGGTGGGCCACAGGGCCTGTTTCCATGCTGTAGCTTTCAAATTAATTAATTTAACCTACAAACCCAGCACATGTTTTGGATGTAGGAGGAAACCAGAGCACCTGGAGGAAACCCACGTGGTCACCGGGAAAACATACAAACTCCACATATATCGGACCCAAGGTCAGGAATGAACCCGGGTCCGTGGAATTGTGAGGCAGTAGATCTACCAGATATGCCACTGGTAGATCGCTTGCCAGGCTTTTCCCCTGCCTCATCTCTCTCCCAGCTTCCCCCTCCCCCCCCCACACCAATCATTCTGAAGAAGGGTCCCAATCCAAAATATCGCATATTCATATGCGATATAGATGCTGCAACATAACGTCTGAAGTACTGTTACTCAAGTCCCTAGCTGATGAAGAACAGTGTACCAAAAGCCTTCTTCACCACCCTATCTACCTGTGACTCCTCTTTCAGGAAACCACATACTTGTACTCCTTCATCTCTGCTCTACGCTCCCCAGGGCATTATCATACACCATGAAGGTTCTGCCCTGGTTTGACTTCAGTTCTGGAGACCATGTTATAGGAAAGTTGCCAAGCTGGAATGGGTGCAGAGATGATTTATGAAACTGGGACTCGAGAACCTGAGCTATGGGAAGGGATTGGGCAGGCTAAGACTCTATTCCATGGAGCGCAGGAGGATGAGGGGTGATCTTATAGAGGTGTCATGAGAGGAGTAGATCAGGTAGACACACAGATTCTCTTGCCCAGAGTAGGGGCAAGAACCAGAGGACATTGGTTTAAGGTGAGGGGGGAACGATTTTATAGGAACCTGAGGGGCAACTTTTTCACACAAAGGGTGGTGGGTGTATGGAACGAGTTGCCGGATGAGGTAGTTGGTGCAGGGACTATTGCAACTTTTAAGAGCAATTAGACAGGTCCATGGATAGGACAGGTGTAGAGCGATATGGGCCAAGCGCAGGCTAGTGGAACTAGTGTCGATGGGGCATGTTGGTCGGTGTGGGCAAGTTGGGCTGAAGGTCCTGTTTCCACGCTGTATGACTCCATGATTCTATGACATCCCAAATGGCAGTACCATATCCTTATCTGAATTAAATTCCATTAGCAATTCCTTAGCCTGCTTGCCCAGCTGATGATGATCCCAAGAAGAAATTCAACAATTTAGGAAAAAATGGTCATCTTGAATTGCGACTAAATTGTAGGTGGTGATTATTGTCTTCCCCATGACCTGTACATGCTTGATGCAATCTATGTATTGTTATTATTGAGATTCTTACAAATTCACTTTCTGGTAAGTAGAATTAGTATTAGGTGTGATCTACACTGCATAGTAAATATTTAAAGCTTCCAGAAGGAGCTCCATCCTTTTATTCAGTATAACGTGACATATTGTCAATGCTTCTCTGAAGAATGAAAGTCTTTATTTAAAATGATTAAAAAATATGCAGCAGAATTATGTAAAGTGCTACACATTATACAACTCAGTGGTATGAATATTGATTTATCTAACCAAGTAACCCTTGCAGCCCCCTTTCTCCATTCCTCCCTCACCCAAGTCATACCAGCTTCAAAATCGTCTTGTTGAGTCTATATTTGTTTCCACCTAGGCCACAGCTAGCAATGGTCTGTTTCCTTTGTCATCGTTAATTTTTTGCATATCTTTCATTCATTTGTTTTGTATCTCTCTACATCACCGTCTATATCTCTCTATGTATCCCGTCTACCCGAAACGTCACCTATTCCTTTTCTCCAGAGATGCTATCTGACCCACTGAGTTACTCCAGCTCTTTGCATCTACACATATGGCATGTTGAGCACTAGATCTTGGAACATGCAGCTCTATAAGACTTTATGTGTAGGAAGGAACTGCAGATGCTGGTTTACATTAGTTTTTTCAACTTTTTTTATTTTTTTGGTATGTTTTGAAGTGTGTTTTTAATGTTCCTTCGTGGCTGTTTTAGTGTGGGGGGGTGGTGTGGGGGGGTGGGGGGGCTGAAACCGTTTCGGTCGCCTCGCTCCAAGGAGAGGCGACTTTTTCCAGGTCGCCTCCCCCGTGGCCTAACAGCGAGGATCGGCGCGGCCTTTCCCGGAGACGCGCCCGGGGCTCGGGGCTCCGGCGGCGGGTGCAGCGTGGACTGTCAGCACGGAGTTGGGGCTCGCTGGAGGGAGGTACATGCTTGGTGCAGCGCTCCGTTCCGTTGGCCCGCAGCAGACGGCAGCCTGAAGCCCCGCCGCGGTCTGCACAGCTCCAGCTGGCGCGGCGTCTTACAGCCCGGGATCCCTCGT
Source organism: Leucoraja erinaceus (assembly GCF_028641065.1). Taxonomy (NCBI): domain Eukaryota; kingdom Metazoa; phylum Chordata; class Chondrichthyes; order Rajiformes; family Rajidae; genus Leucoraja; species Leucoraja erinaceus. The sequence continues at coordinate 28,493,807 of NC_073383.1, read as the reverse complement.
GGGGGACCCGGGGGAAAGAGGAAGCTTCCACCGCCGGCCCGCGACAGTCTTCTACCGCGGGTCCGGTATGGACTTAACATCACCCCTGGAGGGGAGCTTCGACCGCCGGCCCTGCAGACTGCGGTGCTTATGGCTGCGACGTGGAGGGAACTTTAAATCTTCGGCCGCCGGCCTATACCAACTAAAAGCTGCGGTCTCCGGTGGGGATGAGCCGACTCTGGACTTACCTGGACTTGTACCTTGTCCTTACCATCTGGACGCCCGCAGCGACTGCTGCGGAGGGTTGAGGTCCCGACCACGGGGGAAAATGGAGGAGGACTGGCCAAATTGTGTGCCTTCCACCACAGTGATGAATGCTGTGGTGGATGTTTATGTTAAATTTTTATTGTGTTTTTGTGTGTGCCCTTTATCATTGTATCGCTGCTGACATATCATTTCACTTGCACTTTTTGTGTAATGTGACAAATAAACCGTTGTATTGTATATTGTATTGTATAGATAGACACAAAGGAACAAAATGAAAGGAAAGCATAGGTAACATTTCGGGTCAAGAACATTCTTCAGACTGAAAAGTTGGTCTCGACTCGAAACAACACCAATCCATTTTCTCCAGAGATGCTGCCTGACACACTGAGTTACTCCAGCATTTTATGTCTATATATATAACGTTAGTTATGCCACATTAGGAGTAGAGTCATACAGCATGGCAATAGGCCCGTCGACCAACTTGCCCATGCATGCAATTTTGTATCGCATGCAGATGCTGGTTAATAAAAAAAGACACAAAGTGCTGGAGTAACTCAGTGGATCAGGCAGGGGAGGTAATGCTGGGACTCTATAAGGCGTTGGTCAGGCCGCATTTGGAATATTGTGAGCAATTTTGGGCACGATATCTGAGGAAGGATGTGCTGATTCTGGACAGGGTCCAGAGGAGGTTTACACTAATGATCCCAGCAATGAGTGGGTTAACATAGGATGAGCTTCTGACGGAATTTGACCTGTACTCACTGGAGTTTAGAAGAATGAGGGGGGAAGGGGGGGGAGGTCTCATTGAAATGTACCAAATAGTGAAAATAGAGTGGATGTGGAGAGGATGTTTCCATTAGTGTGAGGGTCTAGGACTAGATGTCATAGCCTCAGAATTAAAGGATATTCCTTTAGGAAGAGAAATTTGTATTGTCAGAGGGTGGTGAATCTTTGGAATTCTTTGCCACAGAAGGCTGTGGAGGCCAATGGATATTTTTAAGGCAGTGCTGGATAGAGCAGAGCTTATTTTACCACACATAGACATTTCCTGTGCGTGTTGTGTTTATAGGCTTGTCGGTATATAGTTTACTATTCTATCCTACGCACGAGAGGAAATTTGCAGAAACCAATTAACCTAAAAAACGGTACATCTTTGCAGTGTGGGAGCACCCGGAGAAAACCCACATGGTAACAGGGAGAATGTGGAAACGTCACACAGACATCTCCCGTGGTCAGGATCGAACTTGGGTCACTGGTGCTGTAAGGCAGCAACTCTATCGGCTGCACCACTGTACTGCGTGCTAAAAAGGGGTTTTAAACAGAGAATGTGGAAATCTTTCCCTCAAAATCAGTTGCTCTTGTTTGACTCTTCAGAGAGATAATTAATTTTCATGGTTTCCCCCTTTTGTACGTTCTTCCCGTGACCGCGCGTTTTTTCGCCGAGTGCTTCATTTACAGGTTTGTAGGTTAATTGGCTTCTGTAAATTGTTCCTTGTGTGCAGGATAGTATATGGGGTGAATGCTGGTTGGCGCAGACACGGTGGGCCAAAGGGCCTGTTTCCACGCTGTATCTAAACTACCTGACCTACTGAGTTCCTCCAGCACTTTGTGAATCGCTCAAAGTTGCAGCATCTGGCGAAACTTGTGTCACAATTTTAAATATGGTGCTTTAGAGTGTGTTTAGTTTTAGCTTAGTTTAGGGATATAATCTGCGATCACCCCATATACTAACACTATCACACACACTAGGGATAATTTACAGAAGACCATTCCTTTCTTCTCCCCACCCTACATTAGTCTGAAGAAAAGTTTTGGCCCGAAACTTTGCCTATTTCCTTCGCTCTATAGATGCTGCTGCACCCGCTGAGTTTCTCCAGCACTTTGTCCACCTACAATTTACAGAAGACCATTCACCCACAAACCTGTGAGTCTTTGGAGTGCGTGAGAAAACCGGAGCACCCAGAGAAAACCCACGCGGTCACGGGGAGAAGTACAAACTACATACAGTCAGTACCCGTAGTTAGGATCGAACCTAGGTATCTGGCGCTGTAAGGCAGCAACTCTACCTCTGTGCCACCGTGCTGATGAATGTCACTGTGGAAGTTGATGATACAGGGTGTATAATTGAACAGTAATTCTTTAGTCTGTTGCAATGATGGTGAAGTGTCCCAGACTCTGTGTTGGTATCTTTCCCTGCGTGCACAGCAGGAGATGCAGCACACTTCCCCTATCTGCTAGCAGCAGGGGATGAAGTAAGGAGGTTGTCACAGATGGAAGCTTTTTTTGCAGGATAAAGGGTACAAAGGCAGAGAGGTTTGTTAAAAAGAAAAAGTGAATGTTTGGCATAGGCAAAGAGATTGTTGGAGGATTCGGAAGTCATTCAGTGAACAACTCACCAATGGAAGGGGATACAATTTCTGGTGTAACTAGTTTTGCCACACTGCACCACCAGGATTATAAGAGGTCAGCACAGCTGGTAGAGTTGTTGCCTCACAGTGCCGGAGACCCCGGTTCGATATTGACCTCCGGTGCTGCCTGTATATGGGTGGAGTTTGCACGTTCTCCCTGTGACCACGTGGGTTTACTCCGGGTGCTC